>NC_046658.1:150169805-150172186 GCF_010883055.1 Belonocnema kinseyi
CCCCCCCCTCGAAATTAGTCCGAGGCCATTTGAAGGCAACCCCCGACACCTGAATGAAAGCGGGAGTTTGGTGTACATAGATAACTGAAAGTAACTACCCAAAAAAGATGTTGAAAAGCAATGCAAATGTTAGAAAATTTATTGAATTTTTTACTTGATTTGCACAAAATTTAAACATTTTACATACAAAAAGAGTGTTTTAATTTAGCAAATAAAAGCTAATCATTATTTAAACTCCCTTAATTAACTAATGCACTATGCAATGATTTTTTGATATGAATCGACAAAATTTGATAATTTTTTAACCAAACTTAATTATCTGTTAAAGCGATTTTTCGTGTGCATAATATTTTTTTACCCTGTTCTTTCAATCCGAATTAGTAGAAATTTTACGAATTCAATCAGTACACCTCATTTTAATTCATGAAACAGTTATTTCAGAAGTTTACTCATTTTAGCAGTAAAAATGCCGTAACTGAAGTTAATCAGTTATACCGTAACTGTAGTGAATCAGTTAAAGACTTAGAATACATTGTTAGAGCAGCAATTTATTATTAAGATTTTATTTATGCTCCGATAATATTTGTAATATCGAAGTATAACCAAAAGTTTAATTGAAAATGTATCCTCAGAATATACTACGCATTCTGATAAGTACCTGAAAATTCTAAGAGATGGCATTAGTATTCACTAATGTGAACCATTTTCGTTGAGCTTGATCCTTCAAATGACGCCTGTCCAAACTTCAGCCATTTATGTTTACGCATTTACAAGTTACAGCACTGAGAAGCGACTAACCTCCGAGTTTTTTTTAATATGGAAAAATCTGAGTTTCGAGTTTTGATCAAACACTACTATATTCGCAATAAAACGATATCAGAGACCAAGGCCAAGCTGGATAAGTATTACCCGGACTCTGCACCGTCGATTGGAACGATTCATAAGTGGTTTACTGAGTTTCGTTGTGGCTGTACGAGCACAGTTGATACTGAACGATCTGGGCGCCCAAAGAGGTCACTACACCAGAAAATGTCGAAAAAATCCATGATATGGTGTTGAATGATCCCAAAGTGAAATGGAGGGAGGTAGCTAATGTTGTAGGCGTATCATTGGAAAGTGTGGGCAATATCGTGCATTCAGTTTTGGGCATGAAGAAGCTCTGCGCGCAATGGGTGCCGCGTTTGCTCATAGTGGACCAAAAACGAATTCGTGTGACAACTTCCCAGCAGAATTTGGCATTACTTTCGCGTAAGCCGACCGAGTTTTTCCACCGGGCCAAAGTGCTCCGAAGCGTCTAAAAACGCAACAATGGGTCGGAAAGGTTATGGCCTCTGTATTTTGGGATGCACATGGCATAATATTCGTGGACTATCTTGAAAAAGGTAAAACCATAACCGGAGCATACTATTCATCATTATTGAACCGATTGAAAATCGAAATCGCCGAGAAATGACCGCATTTGAAGAAGAAAAAACCGCTTTATTATCACGACAATGTGCCTGTTCATTCATGCTTAGTTGCACAAGCAAAATTGCATGAAATCGGCTTCGAATTGGTTCCTTAGCCACCGTATTCACCAGACCTGGTCCCCAGCGACTATTACTTGTTCCCTAACCTGAAGAGACGGCTCACCGGTAAGCGTTTTTACTCAAATGAGAAGCTCATAGCTCAAACTGAGGCGTATTTTGGAGACTTTCCTATCGAGTACTTTTCGGACGGTATCAAAAAGTTAGAAAATCGTTGGACTCGCTGTATCGACCTAAAAGGAGTTTATGTTGAAAAATAAAACCGACTTTGGCCAAAAAAACGTCTCCGTGTTTCATTTTTCAGGGACTTATCAGACTGCCTAGTATATCCCGTTTTCCATTATTTTTCCATGCTAATAAAGCCCCTTAAAGTGGCCTGTAGAGATTTATTCAACGAATGACTTCATGTATCAGATATATGGGTTTGACAGCCCTAACACTCCCTAACACGCTTTAACACATACGGTCGAAACATCAGCATTACATTTTTTCAACTTCTTAATTAAATCCCCACCTTAATGACCTACAAAACTTCGGTTAACGAGGGTTTGGGGGCGGGGGTGGGAGGCGTTTAAATCCAACCAAGAGTCATAGCTGGATAGTGTTTTAAGCTGAGAAGTTCAAGCAACTTTCAGCAGCGTTGTGTCAGAAAAAAACAAATTCAAAAACGAGCTGTTAAGATCTCTAAGAGAGTTGACGAGCCTGAATTTTCCATTAGGTTGTTAATTTTTTATAAATAAACAAGCAAATATGACGAAAAAATGGCCATTTTATCTACTGGACGTTCAAAGTGCTTGTCAATAACAGGAAAAAAGTTGAAATCTCTTAACTTTCATAAACTAATATTAGCTAAAG
>NC_046658.1:150172286-150174221 GCF_010883055.1 Belonocnema kinseyi
AATATTTATATAATTTATATTTTATACATGAAATATCATAATCTCAAAATATACGCATATCAAATGCGCACGATCTATTCAAATCATGAGAAACGCCAGCATCGAAATCTGGAAATATTAAAATCTCAATCTCCTGAATCTATTTCAAAGCAGTTAGCAGATAGATATATAAATAGAATCGCCGAAGTGCTTCGACCGGCAATCGTGCACCTTCGAGTTTTCAAATTCAGAAGAAGAGAAATGGGCTGCGCGCGCAACTCAGTCATTTACATCGTCTCATACTATATTCACACGAACATAGCCGTGTCATAGTATTAGACCACATATCGTTTCAGATCTGGGATCACTGGAACTCACCACTATGATTTCATGTGTAAGCCAGAAATGCACGATTCGACTTCGGTTTTCTACTATACGATTATTGGCGATCTGAAATCTTCGGAAGACTTTCGCGGTCCTCTATTTATATCTCGATCGTTATTTGAAAGAAATGGAAGAAATTGGCGAATTTAATCTGTCGCGTGATTCTTCATTTCATGCATAAGGCGATTTTGAGGTTATGTTTCTCGGGTGTATATAGTATGAACATTATTACTATTATACATATTATTAATCTTAATATTATAATTATAAAATATAAAATTAATTTCAATGAATAGTTGACTAACTTTTACTAGAAATAGTTTAACTTTCAACTAAAACAATTAGTTTTCTACCAAAAAAAATTTGAATAAAATACATAAATTAGACAAATAATATATTAAATTTATTTTGAACAAAATATTAAAATTTAAAAATATAGTTAAATTTTCGACAAAAAATTTGATAAAAAAATTTTTATCAAATTGAAAATTCGTTGCTATATTTTAAATCATCTTAAAATATTTAAAATCCTTTAAAACCTCTTGACATTTTTCAAAGCTCCTGAAAATTTCTTGTAATATTAAAAATACCCTAAAATATTTTAAGTTCTTTAAAACCTCATATCAAATTACTGTAATCAATTAAAAATTCCTTGGAACCTTTTCAAACACTCTCAAGTTTTTCGAAACCTTCAAAATCTTCTCAAACACCTAGACACCTTATAAAGATTTTTAAATTACTTTGCAATTTGTAAATAAATCTGCTAAAATTGTTAAACTTCTTGAAATTGCTTGAAAATATAAAAATAATTTGAAAATTACTTGACATCTTTTAAACCATTCACAAATATTTTAAATTCTTAAAAATAAAAATTTTCAAGCAATTTTCAAGAGATTTCAAAAGATTTCAAAGGATTTTGTATATTTTAGGATATCTTAATAGACTTCAAGGAATTTTTAAATTATTTCAATAATTTAGTATGATATTTTAAAGGATTCGAAATATTTCATGTTTTTTTTAAATTTCCAGATATTTTCAAGACCTTCCAAAAATGTCAAGAGTTCAAAACATTTGAAAGGATTTTAAATATTTGAGGAAGTTTTAAAAGACGCCAAGGAATTTTCAATTAATTTCAACAATTGAAGCGAAAAGTAATTGTTTTGGTTGAACGTTTGACTATTTCTATCAAAAGTTAGTCAACTATTCATTGAAATTAATGTGATATTTAATTATTATAATATTAACATTAATAATATGTATAATAGTAATAATATTCGTACTATATACACTTGAAAAACATAACCTCAAAATCAACTCGTGCATGAAATGAAGAATCAAGCGAAACATTTAATTTCGCCAATTTCTCCCATTTCTTTCAAATGAGGATCGAGATATAAATAGAAGACCACGGAAGTCTTCCGAAGCTTTGAAATCGGCAATCATCGTATCGCAGAAAACCGAAGTCGAATTGTGCATTTTCGGCTTATACACGAACTCACAGTGGTAATGACGCTCCTTCTCTTTTGCGGCTCCCTGACGGTAGGTATGGTAGGGTTAAATTTCATCCACGAT
>NC_046658.1:150174321-150176682 GCF_010883055.1 Belonocnema kinseyi
ATATATATGCGTATACGAATAATGATAATATTATAATTATGTTATATTACAATAGTCTTATTTATATCTTGATCCGCATTTGAAAGAAATTAAAGAAATTGGTGATATTGGAATTCATCTCGTTTGGATAACAATTCAATTATTTGAAAATGTAACTATTTTTTAAAAAAGCCCTCTTTTCTATCAAAAGTTCAACTACTCTTTAAAAATGTTTATTTTTTTTTTATTTGAAGGTTCATCTCTTTCGTTGAAAATAGATTTTTGAAACTGACAATCAATACCATTTTTTGGTTAAGAAATAATGTGTTTTGTTGAAAGGTCGTCCTTCTTTGCAGAAATTAAATTTTTTTATGGAAAATTTATAATTTTTGATTAAAAATTACATTTTTCGGTTCAATTATCAACTATAAATATGTTTTGGTTGTAAAGTCGTTCTGACTTTAATTTATTTTTCAACTAAAAAAAAAGAGAATAACAAATTTCCAACAAAATAATTACATTTTCAACTAAATTGATAAATCTTCAACAAAAAAGTTTTAATTTTTAATTAAAAATTGTTGAACTCATTCAAGAAGATATTGATTTTACACAAGAGTTGACTTTTCAGTCAATAAGGATTTTTTTTAAATTGCTGAATTTCAAAGCCAAATGATGATTTTTTTACAAAACAGTGTTAGGATTAGTTACAATTCTTTTTAATTGTAAACTTTTTAAATTATAAATTGAATTGGTTTATTTTAAGTCGCTTTATATGATTAATTTTTACATTTTTATTTATAAATCTAAACTCAAAAGTCTTATTTACGAATTGACAATTTTAAAAATCGAATGGTGTAACAAAACAGTTTCATTTTAAACTAAAAAAAAACGAAGTTTCAACCAAATTCTTAAATTTTTAACGAAGGAGATGAATTTTCATTTAAAATTATGAATTTTCATAAAAAAAGGCTTACATATTTTATTAAAAACTTTTGAACTAATCCAAACAGAAAAATTGTTCACAAAACAGTTGAGTTTTCAGTTTTTTTAATTTTAGGAAAAAGAGAGAATTATCACAATAAATCAATTTTAAACCCAAAAGTTTACTTTTCAACAAAATAAATTAATTTTCTATCAAATAATTAGTGTTTTGACTAATAAAATGTACAGGATAAAGTTTCAACCAAAAATGGAATAGTACAATTTCCAGATAAAAACTGTGCTAAAAATTGAATTGAACAAGAAAAATAAACGAATTTTCAACAAAATTGTTAAATTTTCGAGGGAAAAGGTGAATTTTTGACGAAGAAGATTAATATTCTATAAAAAAAACGATTTTCCTACTTAACCAATATATATGATTAATTCTTAATCAATCAGATAATAGTTACATTTTCAGATAAAGATAAATAATTTTTAACAGAAAAGATTAATTTTAAACAAAGTTATTAAATTTTCAACCAATCAGATGAATTTTCGATCAAGAAAAAAGATGGTCTACAAAAAAGACTAATCTTAAACAAAATACATGAATTTTTAAAGAAATTATTTAATTCTAAAGTAAAAAATACGAATTATCTACAAAAAGTTGAATTTTTTAAGCGAAAAATATGAGTTTTCAATGAAAGAGTTAAACTTTCAACCAAATAGTTAAATTTTCAACCATGATTAAAAAACCTTGTTAAAGAAACGTATTTTTTTGCAAAGTAGTTCAACTCTTAGTGAAATAATCGACTTTCAAACGAAAGAAGATGTACAGTTGATATTTTAACCAAACAATTGCATTTCCGACCAAAAATGATACATTTTCAACCAAAAAGATTAAATTTCTACTAAAAAAGGTCAATTTCCAACAAACGACATGAACTTTCAACGAAATTATGTAATTTTATAAACAAAAAGAGTATTTCCACCCAAAAATTATGATTTTAATTTTTACCATTATAGTTGCATTTACAACAGAATGACTTTACAACCAAAACATATTTATAGTAGATAATTTAAACGAAAAATTGTAATTTTTAATAAAAAATTATAAATTTTCCATAAAACAATTTAATTTCTGCAAAGAAGGACGACCTTTTAACAAAACGCATTATTTCTTAACCAAAAATGGTATTGATTGTCAGTTTCAAAAATCTCTTTTCAACGAAAGAGATGAACCTTCAAATAAAAAAAAAATAAAAATTTTTAAAAAGTAATTGAACTTTTGATAGAAAAGAGGGCTTTTTTACAAAATAGTTACATTTTCAAATAATTGAATTTTTATCCAAACGAGATGAATTGCAATATCACCAATTTCTTTAATTTCTTTCAAATGCGGATCAAGATATAAATAAGACTATTATAATATAACATAATTATAATATTATCATTATTAGT
>NC_046658.1:150176782-150214329 GCF_010883055.1 Belonocnema kinseyi
TTATATTTTATACATGAAATAACATAACCTCAAAATATACGCATATCAAATGCGCGTGATCTATTCAAATCATGAGAAACGCCAGCATCGAAATCTGGAAATATTAAAATCTCAATCTCCTGAATCTATTTCAAAGCAGTTAGCGGATAGATATATAAATAGAATCGCCGAAGTGCTCCGACCGGCAATCATGCACCTTCGAGTTTTCAAATTCAGAAGAGGAGAAATGCTTTGCGCGCGCAACCCAGTCATGTACATCGTCTCCTACTATATTCACACGGACATAACCCTGTTATAGTATTGGACCACATCTTTTTTCAGACCTGGCATTAATGGTGAGTTCAGTGAGACAGTTCATGCCGTGCCAGTGCGCGTCTTTATATAGCAGACTCCGTGTTGGCGTTGCGTGGGAGTCGCACGGAGAGGGTAGAAAATCGGTGGAGGGAGATGCGCGCGTCGAGCTTACCTGGCGCCTTACTCGCGTTTCTCCAGACTGTGGTCATTTAATGCTTTAGGATAATGTGTGAAAGCAGTTTTCATTCATAATTTCTAATCATTTTCGACTTCATTGTCTTATCACCAGGTTCCTTTGTCGAAATATCACTCTTTTCTTCTTATAATAATACAGAAAGTTCGTTCCCTCTTTTACTTTTTCGTTTTGTACTGCAAGGAGAACCACCAGGTAGAAAATGATGACAACAAATTATATATCTGCTCTGAAACTCTTCTCACGGGGTTAGGTTTGACATGTGTTGACGCTCGGAAAATAACGAAGGAGTACGAGACCCACGAAACAGGATCAAAGTGTATGTCTTCACGGTTGCTAATTTTGTGACCGCATTCTGCGTTTCTCGTCTCTCCTTGCCCTAACGCCATGCTGGCGTCACGGCCGGCGTTGCTGCTTTCTCTGTCTCTCTTGCACTAAGGTCTAATATTTAGTTTACAAAGTTTAAGATAATTGCCTACTAAATAAATAAGCATCGTATGCAAGAGTGTTTTAAATTTACTGCTAAAATATCTCGCTTTATGCGAGCCGCGTGTAACACACTCTAAAAGTTTCAATTATGTTACTTATTTCATAGTGTCAGTTTCATAAATTCTTGTAGCAAGTTTACGATAAAAAAGTTATTTGCTTATTGAACTTCTATGCAACCTCTTGCATTATTACTTATCGCACGTGCCAAAATATTTATTTAAATAAAGGCACATAAGAAATATCACTTTCTTTTAACCTCAAAAAATGAGGGTCAATGGAACTCTGGTCTTCTGCTTTTGTGACTCTCGCTTCTTTAATTATTGGTTAAAATATTTTATTATTATATTTATTAAAGATTTTCAATAAACAAAATATTACTATATATTTCACTTAAGAAGAGTGCCATAAATTTGGTCTAAAATCACATTATATACCTTAGAATAATTTTAATTATTCTTAAGACCTTCAAAAATTTGTTTTTAAATGTCTTAGAAAAGTGAAAATTTTGTTAAGTCCTTGAAATCTAATAGATTTTAATAATGTACCTTGAAATTATTAAAAGCAGATCAGAATGTTTTAATCTGTTAAGATTACTTGAGAGCATCAGTTTTGAAATTAAATATTATACAGTATGTAGCAATCTCTGAAAATGTCTTAAAATCCCTTGAGATCTTTGGAAACCAAACTAATCCTTCAAAAGATTTGTAATATTTCATACAGTATTCTTAAACCAATTGAGAACTTTTGGAATATCTCATAAATCTCTCAAAATCCCTTCCAGTCGTCTATAAAATGAATTGGAATATATAAAAATCCCGTGAAAGCCCTTCAAATATATGTATAAGCCTTAAAATCTCAGGCACTCAAATCGTGGACACTCAAATAATAGTAGCAAATTACATTTGTCGATGACTTTAATAGAAGTACCAAATGAAGACTATAAGTTGTAACTCATTTCTTTATAAAAATAAAAACTTTCAATTATATTTTGAAAAAAATAAAGAGCGTTCTCACTTTTTAACAAAAAACCTTTATTGGACGGCCCTAATATGATTTAAATTAAAAACATTTTTTCCCGTGTTTCAGGAGGGATTGTGTCTAGAGAGGTCACACGCTGGATTGAATTTCCTTACAGAACGAAAGTTAGAATTGAAGTAAGCAGGGAAGATAATATTTTCTACAGGCACAAAGATGAATCGCGCCCACTTGTCGGCGATATTAAATTTCTTAAAAGAAGTAATTTGATCGCTGGTTGGTCCAAGAAAGATGGTCCACTTTTCTACATAGACTGAAAATTTCGTGCAATGTGTGACAAGGATGGAAATATGTTTGTATATAATTTTAATACTGGTGTAAAAGAGAATTATATTTTATCTCAAGCAAGGGACCTTGGCATAACAGAAAATTTGGCAACGAATGAACCGTCATCACACGTACGGCACGCACACTAATTGTGGTTCTCTCACTACGTATGCTATTTTGCTGAAGATTTGCGTCCATGATTTACGCATGCGCACACCTAATATCGTGCTAACTAGAGAGGGTATCCAATAAGTCTGCAATTCCTGGAATTTTCCGCGCCTACAGCCCCGAAGTTGGAAAGTTATCGAACTTGTACTGTACATTTAATTCTTATTTCATTTGAAATACTTGTAACGTTTAGATTAAAGACGGATTCAATCCTTAAAATAATATTTTTCGAAGAGGAACTAGTACCATTGATTCAAAAAAATATGTATGTGGAAAAAATCTTCTTTTAATTACTGCCCTATTAATTCAACTGCAATTTTGTGAAAACCTGCAGTTTCGCCAAAAAGAGAGACATTTCAAAAATACTTTTAAATTGACTTATTTGAATCGATTCAGCCTTTTTGTTTTCCTCCGCTAAATTTATTAGTATCGTATGCCTAACGAATTCTGAGCGTTATTTGTTTGTTTTCCATAAAAAGTTTCGTGAAAATATTTTTCAGTTCTCTAGTTCATTTTTAATCTTTTATTTACTTAGAGTTTCGTAGTTTCAAGGTTGTAAATTTTTTTTAATAATCCATATTAAAATATTTTTAAGATAAAGGCTCAAAAATAAAAATAGCTCCACGCTAATAACTCTTAGTATGAAAGAGATGAAAAAAATAAGTTTTGAAGGAATCTATACTGTTATCAGATATTATCTTATGGATCCAATTAACTTTTCAAATAACAGAAAATATTTATAGTCATTACAGACTACATATAAAATAAATTATTTTTTTGATTTTCAAATTAAATTTGTTTCTAAAAAAAATCTACTTTCTTCCCTTCACTGGGAAGTATTTTCTGTTATTTGAAGAGTTAACTTGATCTATAGGTTAATTTATATTTATAGGGTGGTGAAAAAGATATCTACACTGATTGATTGTAACAATCTCTGATGATAAGACAGATTGCTATAAATATCTCCTATCATAGAAAGTAAGACCCGGCTTGATATGTCCCGTATTTCTGCAAAAAGATTCTTTTTCTGATCTCTCGAATAGCTTATAGGGAAAGCACTTGACCGGCAATATATAAATAATAATAATGTAAAACAGTAATTGTCTAATCTATCAGGCTTTAAATTCTAATTTATTTTGTTCTAAAAGCTGCTCCTGTAGAGCAAAAAATCAGTCCTATAACCATATTTGCTCTTTTTATAATACCGAATCCTAGGAATTACAGTTAAAGAGAATAGATTTTTTCTTTACTTATCTCAGACTTGTGTATTTAATTATAAAATGTATTTATAACAAATAAATAATTTAATTTTTAGCAGTTGCTTGCAAATAAAAAATAATCAGCCTGGAGGAATATCTGCAAAATTTAATCAGTTTTAATTTTTAAAAAACGTTCACTTTCGATTAAAGTTTTTCGAATTTAATTCGATTATCATTTGATGATTATTAGAAAATATTTTCCTCGAAAGATATTTAGCAAGAATTGGCATATTTGATACAGAAATCATGTAAATATTAAACAATGAAACAATTTCCACTTTAAATTTCCATTTTTAAACTCATGTTATACTCCACTGTTTTTATTTCCTTGACATTGAGTGAAAAATACGGAAATTAAATTGCTATGAAGCAATTATATCGCACATAAAAAACTAAGAACATTTGAGTGAGAATTATTTAAATTTTTAAAAATATTGCTTAAATTTCTATTTTGTCCCAATTTTCAACAAATATAGACTTTTTCCCCTTTTTCATTTAAAGCTTTTCATTTATAATTGAAATGTGTACTATTAAACCGCTTGTTTAGAAATAATCTCTTTGGGTTTAAATCTTAATAATTCAGTTGAAAATTTATTTATTTTGTAAAAAAATGATCGTTTTTTGTTCAAAATTCCAACATTTGGTTGCAATTTTTTGATGGAAGATTAACTATATGGTTTTAAATAAAGACTTTTGTTAAAAGTTCAAGTATTTCGTGAAAATTTTGATTCTTCCGCTGACAAATTTAACTATTTTGTTAAAAATTTATATATTCGGACTAGAGAGTTGAATTTTTGTCATAAAAAATTGATATTTTTTATTTCAATATTGAAATTTTTGTTAAAATTTGATTTTTCTATTGATTTAAAAGTGTAAATTTGATTGAAGTTGTAGGTATTTTGTTTAAAATATTTTTTTTATTTTGAAAGTAGATTTTCTGAACTGTAAAATCAACTATTCATATTTTTGATTAAAAATTGGACCACTTACTTAAGAATTGAACTACTTTGTTGAAAACTAATTTTTTACGTGGAAAATCCATATTTTCGAAAAAAAATGAACTGTTTTGTAGAAAATTCTTTTTTACATCTTAAATAAATTTTTTCAACTGCAAATTCAATCATTTTCGTTTTGAACTTCTATTGTTCCTAATTAAAAATTGAAATATTCAGTTATAAATTACCTTCTTAGATAAAAGTTCATATTTTATGAGTTGTGCTTCTTTGATTGAAAATCCAAAAATTTGTTTTTAAATTTTTTCTGCCTGTTCGTAAAAATTTTATTTTATTTATTCATTACTATGTACATTGTTGTAAAAAAATTAAACCAATATGTCTTATATAGCACTACGACAATTAATATTATACATAATCGTTTTTTCCAGTTGGATCAAATGCAGATTTTTATTGTTTTGAAAAAATTATCTATGCCAAATCAAAATTAGAATTGCTATGGAAAATACTTTGTTTCAGCTCCAAATCGCAAATTTTTTAAAAAAATTTTTTATTTTCATTGATAATCAGAATTCTTTAAAAAAATCTTACATTCGGAACTAAAATTGTAACTTTGTTGAGAAATTCCTTTCACTAGATCTGAATTCCAATCTTTTGCTGAAAAGCTACTGTTCCAAAGCAAAATTATAATTCCTAGATTTTTATCAGATATTTCCTGTTTCAAATCAAAATGATAATTTTTTTCAAGAATTCCTTGTTCAGAAACGAAATTATTTTAATTCTTCAGAAAGACTCCTTGTTTCAGATCTGAATTTATAATTATTTTTCGAAAATTTCCATATATTAACCATAATTAAAACTCGTTTAGAAAATTCTAGGTTTCAAGTTCAAATTTTAAATTAAAAAAAATTTCTTGCTCCCATTCACGAATCAAATTAGTAATCAAATTAGTAATTCAATTTCATTCAGAATTGAATTTAAATTCTTTAAAATTTTTAATGCCGCATTACATTATTTATGCGAGCAATGTAATCAAAATTTTTATATTTTCTTGTTCAGATTTTGTACAAAAATGGACTTAGATAAAAGTATAACCTGACCGCATAGAAATATTATTCGTTATAAAAAAAAGTCACAAAATTTTATATTTTTACAAATAGTTCCATTAGACTCGTTGTAAATGAAATCTATGTTTGAAAAAAAGACAAACAATTTTATAATGGACCTACTATTTACATCGTTAAGCTGTAAACATAAACATTTTCCATTCCGTCACGCTCGAATTATATTATATGAGAATCGTGATACTTGTCAATTATATTTAAAAAACTGATTTCACATTCATCCAAAAAAGCTGGACTTTTTTAATATTTCTGGATTTATTTTCTAAATATATTTCTGTGAATTAAAACATTATGGTACGAAAAAGTCGAAATTTTCAATAGATTTGAAATAATAATGGATTATTTCATTCTCTGAATGATTCTTTACTATCTGATTATTTACTCACCTGAATAATATTAAATGAAAAAAAGAATAGAAATATTAAGAATAAATTACGTAATAAAATAGTATAAAACTATTCTGTTTATTACAATTCTTATTTTTATAAAATTTTAAAATTAATATCTATTACGCAGCACTAAGAAAATAATTAAATTTTAAATCATTCATGTTAAAAATTAACATAGTGGCCCTGGCTTATCTGAAATTTTTAAACTTTTTATTATTTTGCAAAATATCCAACAAAAGCACAAGAGTTCTGTTTTTATCCACAGAGGTAGTTATAATCGAAATTAAAATTTTTCTAATAAAAGTTCGTCAGAAATTTCTTTCCTCCGTTTCCCATTTTTTTTACTTTCAGCTTTTTGGATTTTAATAGCTGATTTCGAAACAATAAAAATCTTGAAAATTTTCTAGTTTTGTAAAAAATGATCTTTTTTCTTTGAATGACCTAATTTTTTTCTGTTCAAAATAGGCAACAAGTATAGTATAGAAATGGTTGTCATAAAAAATTAAGCACAAAACACGTAAAAATATACTTCTTGCCTATTTTTAATTTAAAAAATAATATCATTGATATATAATAAATTTATAATAAATTGAACATAATCTAAAGCTCTTTTTTTATTGTGCCCGCTGCAAATTGTGATTCTTTTAAGAAATTATCTTTGCGAATCAGAATTAGCATTTTTCGGAAATTTCATTGCCTCACATAAAAATTAGAATTCTTGTTTGTAAATTTTTTGTTGCAAATGAAAAACACACATAGTTCATTCTAAAAATCTTTATTTTCGAAAAAAAATTTTTCATTCTTAAGAACAATTTTTTGATTTCAGACTTAAATAATAAGCAATTTTTGGCAATTCTTCCTTTCCAGTAAAAATCATAAATCTTTCATAAAATTCTCCTTTGTTTGTCAAAATTGCAGGTATCTTAGGAAAATTTTTATTTTATTTTCGAATTATAGTTTTTGTTTCACAATGTTCTTGTCCCAAATCAGAATCAGAATTCTGTTTGAAAACTCCACGCTCCTAATTAAAATTGTTTTTATTTTCAAAAGTTTCTTGTTATGATTCGAAATATCATTATATTATTTCTCAAAAGTTTCAATCTTAAAATCATTTGAAGTCTTTTTCAATCTTTACAAGTACATCGAAATTTCTAAAATCCCACTAAATCACTAACATCCTTTAAAAATCCTGAAATTTTGTTTCTTGAAATCCCTTAAAATCTTCTATGATTTGTTGAAATTGTTCTAAAATAATTAAAACTTCTGAAAATTGCCTTCTCATTGTTTTAATGAATTTTGAAATTTCAAATAATCAATTTTGTATAAAACTCTTTTTTTCATTACAATTCTTATTTTGGTAAAATATCAAAATTAATATCTAGTATACAGCTGTAAGAAAATGAATATAATTTCACTAATTATATAAAAAAGTGAAAAATAAATAAAATGGCTGCGGTTTTCCTGAAAAAATCAAATTATTATTTTCTTGGCAAATATTCGACAAACTATTTCAAAACAAAAAGTTTATCAATCTTTGTTTTCTTCAGAAAATACAATATTGAAAAAAAATTTCGCTGCAAGCGGTGTTTTCTCAGATTCTTTTGCAAAAATTTAATTTCCAATCAATGTTGTTCTTCTCCCACTCACTCATTTTTTTCGCATGGAAACCGCCAGATTTTTTAGGTCATATTTATCTCATTATCCTTGTTTGAAGTTTAGAATACAAATTAGACGAAGATAAGGAAGTTGATATCAATTTTTGTTTTTTTATGTGTTCTTATCTTTAATTATTCTGAACGCGCCAATGAAATTAAAGCTAGCAAGTGTCAACAATTTCGAGGTTTAAGATCAACAATCTTTCTCCTCTCGCTCTATTCATTTTAAATAATAAATAATTTCTGTCATTTCAAAGTCGTGAAAGTTGTTACAAATATCTGGCATTCATCAGGTCTTTCTTCGCAACCAATTCTTCAACAACCAGTTCATTCTTTTATTTTCGGTCATTGTGATACTTACAAATATGAAGATAGTTGCTGATGTTCTACTCTTCACATTCCTGGGGTTCCTGTTATTCAATTGTAAGACTAATATAATATTATATTAAGATCCCTTTCAAATAAAATTCTGCATTTCTGAACTAATGTATCAAGTCTTGACATAATGACCGCTTCAGCTGAATTTCAAAAATTTTAAAAATTTGATTAATGAGAATTGAAGGCCTAAAAAATAGCAGTACCTCGAATTAAGTGTCGCATAATCCTCATCAGAGATGTCACGGATTTTTTAAGGATACATCATTTTAGGTTTTTTTCCAATTTTAGAAGTTCTAGAATTATTTACTTTGACTGCAACCCGTATCATTAATTTATTTTTTAAATGAATCTTTTAGAATATTTCGATATGACTTTATCCCAAGAATTTGAAAATGCAATTAAAAATAGTCATACAATAAAAACATTATGTTCATTATACATCCTTCAGAAAAAAGAAAAGAATATCGATGTTCTGAAAAGACCTTTTATTCATGTTCGTAAAAATTTTGAGCACAAAATGTTGTTCTAATCAGGACAGTCAATTATTAAAAAACTTCCATTCAAATCAAAAGATTTACAAAAAATGTTCGTGGTAAGAACATGTTAGGTTCTCTATCTCAATGTACTTCTCTCATGATTCTGTGAAAACAGAACATAATATTTAAATTTTACATGTGAAAGTAAGTGAAAAAACAATTGCTTAATTTTATAAATAACACAAAAGTAAGGTTGATAATTTTAAAATAACGTATATTAACCCAATTATTGAGATCACTTCTGTTTACATTATTAATGAGTTAAATCAATCATCTTTAATGATTTAATGATACAAAATTATTGAAGTTAATAAATTAAATAAATATAAAACTTATGTGAAAAGGAGATATAACCTACGTTTTGCTCTACTTTTCACATACAATGTGAGAAACAGAGAGAGAGAGAAAGTGTACCCATGATGTAACGAAGAAAAACACAGCGATGACGTATATTTACTCTATATCTAGAACAGGGTTTCTACATTTGTAAGCCAAATAATAAAATGATTTAAGATTTTATAATTTTAATTTATCTCTCAAATAAATTTTTTTTAAATTTTTCATTAATTTGAAACAGGACTATAACGTACAGGACTATAATGATTAAGATCTGAAATTATATTGAAACAATCATCAACACTCTTCCTGATGAAGAAAATCTCTGCTACTAATCTTTTAAACTTGTTAGGTTTGACCTATGTAGCATTTTTCAAAAATCAAGCTTTGTATTTTATATACTACATCAGTAAGGTGTAAATTATGTAGAGAGTCTTTGTCTAATTTTGTAAACTTCCGTAGTTTTAAATTAATTCAAAAAGTTGCTGTCATATTAAAATCTTTCAATATTCTTTTAATTCCAAAAAACAACTTAACATAAAAGAAAATAGAAACAGAAGGTTTACGTAATAACAAAATTGCCAACAGTGTATTTCTTTAATTTTTTGATTTTGTTATTAGTATGTGTTTAAATAAACTCTATTTGATAATTATGTTTGGGTGCACACCCAGAGAAACATTTTTGAGAGTCATTTCATAACGGGCCTCAGCGACCCTGCTTGGTTGAAGGCTATACCATTAACGGAAGCTAACTTTGATGACTATCAAGCTTTCGTGCGCATGACGGACAATTTTCTGCATATTTCAAGTTACCTAACTTCAGAAACAGCAAGCAAAACTCCTGATCGGAATCACAGACCGCAATCAGTTACGATAATGTTACGTGATGTCCAGTATGAATGCAAAGAACCTTGGCTGAACTACAATCCGGCACACCCACCTAGACGGGACTTCGACCTCCTGTATATAACAATACCAAATACTAAGGATGTGCTTTATACTGTAATTAAGCCAATAAAAACACAAAAAAAACTTAAAGGCACCAATGATCTTTTCAAGATATATCATGCCTCCAGAGCCTTGGGTTTAACCTCGATGCCGCACTACTTATAGTGATGGGGCAAAAATGCGCAAATCAAGTGCTCAAGGATATTTGAGCATTGTTATTTTAAATAAGAATTTCAAGTATCTTTCATTCGTCATCTTACAATTTTTCAAATTTTGTTCGAACGGGTTACGGCCACTTGGAAAATTATTACTGTTATGCTGTGAAAATTATGTATACCTACTCAAATGAATAAATTAGTATTATAGCAATAATAAAGCCTTATCAAAGCGTCAAAGCTCCTGAAAATGAGCCACGAGTAACCTGAAGAAGCTTCCAACAATCAGAGCCCAATATAAAAAGGTTGCCGTTTTAAAATGAAAAGAAACACAATTAAAAAAAATACACCATCCCCACGCTACGACAGCTTGAAGAACTCACGCAACAATTGGTGGGAGCTCTTCCAAGATAATCATCACTCATTTGCGGGTGCTTTGATGTTTGGAAGATTTGTCACGGATTCCACTTGTCACTTGGCCGTGCGTACACCATTATGGCTCTTATTTTTCAGTTTTCGAATTTTTCCGCTTGCGCTTTCCGGATTTTTTCGAACGCTCGGGAAACAATATTTCTCCAAAATTATAAAAAATACATTAATATTTAGGGGTCACGCAAAGACCATGCAGTTTTCTAGTAATTTTACATGAGAAACAGTAAAATTCTAATTTTACTCAATATTGCGGTTCATTAACACTGTTTGATTTTTTTATATAAATAAGTGCTGTAGCACACCTGTTGAAGAGTCGCCTATAAGAAAGTGACCTAGTTTGCCTCGCAATCCCATAAAGCTTTTTCTTCTACTAGTAGGTATTCTTCACTAGCAGGAATATTACTGATTTTTTGACGAGGTTATATCACGTGAGACATTTGTATTTTCAAAATTTAAGATGTTCAAGAATTTTGTAACCCGACGTCAACAGGTATCATAACCTAGAAAGTTTGTTTTTATCTGTAATTCGAAAAACTTAGAGATCTAATTGATTGCCAGGCCCGATAGGATTTTTCGCTACAGTGGTCAATCAGATCTACAGTCGCAGCTCGCAAAGAAAACACACATGGCAGGGAGGTGGTTTAACGCAGAAAATTAAATTTTGGAGAAGGTGGTGGTGGGCCCAAAAAAGTTAAATTCACTCCTTGTTTTTTAGGAATTGGGAGCACCTCCAAGTCAGCCTCTTGCACTGCAGGGTCACTACGGAGCGCGGACGCTGGAGAGTGACAAGTGTCCGACCAAAGTGGGACCGACCACTGGGTATCTGGTAAACTGGCGTGCGCATTCAGTGGTACGAACCGCTATGGTCAGTCGTTGCATGACTAACTCAGTAGTCGAGAGTGTAATGTCTGGTGCTTCCTTCACTTATTGAAACTAAAAATCGTTGGCATTATAGAGCTAGACTTAAGTTTTCGTGAAATTACTTAAACATTCTACCAGTTTAGGAATTTTTTCCTCTGAATTCCAGTATTTGTCTACTATAATTAGATCTAGTTACTATCAATTAGTGTAGAAGACATTCCGCAATCTGTGAAAATATTTTTAAAAAACTATCAAGTTAAATTTTCCAATAAAAAAAAAATACCGCGACTGTTTAAGTCTTCTCTAAAAAAACGCTTATACAATAATAAATTGTTGAAGAAATTTATGTTAATATTTTATAATCCGTATAAAGTACGATGAATTGCAGTTTCTAAAAAGTCAAACAAAATTGCTTTAACCTTTTATGGATACTTTACAATCAGAAAATTGTAGTTGACGGTTTACTTGAATTTTAATGAAAATTAAGTTATTTACTGAAAATTTGTCAATTTTATTTTTAGTTGAAAATGCATCTGTTTTAGGTAAAAATTCAACTAATTCAACTGAAAAATTTAACTATTTTATTTCTGGCACGAAATTTATCTTTCAATTGGAAATTTCTGATAAATGAGATAATTATCTTACGAAGTAAAAATATATATCTGCAGATTTCCTATTCATATTTTTTTTCTCGTTGAAGATTTATCATTTTAGTTTAAAATTCACTTTAACTATTTTCTTTTTGGTAGAAAATAAACTCTTTTGATAAAAATGTAATCTTTTTTGTAAACAAATCATCTATTTTGTACAAAATCAAACTTTCCTATTTTTTGTCGAGAATTGATTTCTGTCATAGAAAATCAAACAATTTAGTTAAAAATTAATTTTTTCCGTTAAATGGAAAATCCATCTTTTGGTTGCAAATTCTATTATTCAGAGAAATTAGGAAATTTCATGTTAAATAAAATAAAGGCACCTCAACTTTGAGTTCGTTTTTATAGTTTTGAATGAAAATCTTTATTAATTTTATGCCATGATGTTTTTCCATAATATTATAGAAAAAAAAGTGGAAACGGTTTTAACTGATTTTTACCTATTTTAACTAAAAGTTATTAGCGGATGATATCTTGTTTGGTCATCAAATGTACAATAACCTGTAAGGCCATTTTTGAAAAAAAATAATGACAATTTAGAATATTTTTCAATTTCTTTCTCAGTATAATTTAAATATAAAAAATTCAAAAGTTCGAATAATATTATTATTATTTTTTTGATGAGCTGTTTAAAAATTCAAACTTGTTAGTGTTAGGCCTTACTAGTCATATCATGAGTTGAGATTTTTAATTAAGTTGAATCAAATTTAAAAATTAGCTCTAATAAGAAATTTTAAACAAAAATTAGAATTTATATTCAGAAGCTGAAATTGTTAAAGATCAAATTTTTCATTTATAATAATAAAAACTAAGCAACAAACAAACAGCTAAGAGTAAACTTTTTTGAATTTTTATATCTTACAAATTAAAGATAAAAAATCTGTCATTAAACATTTTTTTTATCGTTTAATAAAACGTGCACGTTTTAAAATGCAAATCTCCGAATTTTAATATGATTTTTTTCATTTTTTATATAAACTTTAAGTTAAAAATAAAAAATTATAATGCTGAAGTATGGCTTTCTCAAACATTAATTGCACAAATTAAATGTTGAAGGCCTATAAGGGCTTTTAGCTCTTATTATTTATCAACCAATAAAAAAACAATATTTTAAAATATACAAATTAAAACAAATTTAATTAAATTATTAACTGAATTGTTGATTGAAAAATTGATTTTAAATTCTTTTCAAAGGTCGCTTTAACAAAATATTTCGATTTTCCATCAAATTGTGGAACCTTAAAACTAAAATAACTATTTACAAAATTGTTAGATCCGCGAAACGAAAATATTAATTTTTAAGAAAAAATTTAAATGATCAACAATCAAATATCTTATTCTGTACACAAACAGTTGCAACTTATGCTAAAAATGATGAAGTTTTTACAAAAAAAATAATTAATTGAAAAGGAACAATTCCGCATTTCTGAAGAATTAAATTCTCAACCAAAATAATAATATCGCAATGAAGAACATAAAATTGTAACAAAAAATGAATTGCCCTAAGAAATATGACAAATCTTCAATTAATTTTTAACCAATTCAAGTGATTTCTAATTTGAAAATATGTAAACCAAAGTATTTGCTTCCATAGAAGATGAGAGTCGGGAGATTAATTTTGATTAACAATGGATTATTTGATTACGTAAACAGGTTTTTTTTCATCTGCAACCATTTTATGCAAATGTTTCTATGCAGGAGGTACTCAAGTTATTTGAAAATATTAATTTTTAAAACTATAATTTAATTAATTGAAAACTTCCAGAATAATATAAAATAAAAATATCAGGAATACATTTTTCTAGAATAAATTAAAAAATCAAATAATCTGCTGTTGATTAAAATTTATTATTAGTTAAAAAAATATTGTCAATGAATCGAGAAAAGAAGCGTCGATAAAGCAGTTAAAACAGATTGAGTATATAAGTAATTAAATGTCAAGATTTTTACTCAGTGGAAGCTTCTAATGTGTCCCCTAAGGGTTTACATTTTTCTTACACCTTCTTTATTCCTTTACACACACTCCACACACTTACTTGGTGGTGGAAGGGGGACCTACAGTTTAAGGTGGGTTCCGAACCACCAAGTACTTAAAGCCTTAAAGCACCAAGCCTTAAGTACTTAGAGAAAACCTTTTTCTCTAGAGGTACCGGTCCCACGACTCTCCGGAGATGAACAACTCCCTTGCTAGGCTAGTGTTCACCGCATGGGCCACCGAGACTCTTCCAGAGTGCGAGGCGGGAATCGAACCCGCAAGCCGAAGGAGTGGGTCCAAAGCCTACGCTTTAGCCCCCACGACCATCGTCCCACCAGATTTTTCAGAAAGTAGCAAAAACTTTCTTTTTCTAAAAATGAACAATTCCATTAATTTCTTACTAGAACATGCAAGACAAAAAAAATTGTAATTGAACATCGAATATCGAAAGGAATGCTTCAAATTTAGGCTACTAAAATTTCTTTCAAAATACTCACGATTTCTTTAACTATGCCTCTTAGGTTATAAAAATTTCCTTTCCCCTGTCAAAATTATAGTTATTTTAAGAAATCATAAATCTTTTCTCCAATTCTTCTTTCTAAGACCAAATTAGTTTAATTCGTTAAAAAAATTCGTTGTTTTAGATCTGAATTCTAATTGTTTTAAAAAAATTTCCATTTTAGTAAAAAATTTTATATCTTTATTTCAGATTTAAAGTAATTTTTCTTGAACTCCCATTTCTAAACCGAAATGAGAATTCCTTCAGAATATTTCACGTTCCAAGAAAAAATTGTTACTCTTTCGGAAAGTTCCTTCGTCCAAGCAAAAATTATTTTTTCTTTTAATTTTCGTATTCAAATTTAAAATTATTCAAAATAAGAGTTATAACTCAAACATTTTTATTTTCATATCTGAATTACAATTCCAGTTCGATTTTTTAAATCAATTCCAAGCGAAAAAAATTTTTATTGTTCGGCAAAATTCTTTGTTTCAGATCTGAATAATAATTTTTTTTTAAGTGCCCAACTTCAAGCCAGTGTCCGAATTCTTTTGGAAAATGCTACGTTTCAAATTATAATTGTCATTATTATGGATCTTTTTTTTAAACTCAAAATTATAGTTTTTCTGAAAAAATGCACTGTTCCAAGTCAAGCTTATTATTATAAAATTCTTTAGAAGAAAACCTCGTTGCTGTTCTTTATGATTGTTGATTTTCAAAACTGCAATGTTCCAAGTCAAAAAAATAATTATTTTAGAAAATTCTAATTTTCCATTCTAAATTGTAATTCCTTTAAAAAATTTATTATTTCATAGACATTTTTTTCTATTAAAAATTCCTTTTTCCAAACCGAAATTATTTCAAATTGTTAGTAGTTTATAATCATAGAAGAAAAATTTAAAAGAACAAGTATTTTCTAAAGAGTTTAGAAATTTCATGCATTCTTCGAAAATTCTTGAATATCCTTTATATTTGATCAACGGATTTTAATTTTTTTTTTCAAATCTAGACTATCGCCGCGCATTTTTTAAACCATTAGAATAGTATTCCTTTTTGCACAATTTCGATTGTAGGAATTGAAATTACTTTTTTAATTTCTTCAAAATCTTCCATGTGAGATAAAAGTAGAAATATGAATTTAATTTTAAAAACAACAATGAATTATATTATTGCCTGAATAATTATTTATCATGTGCTATTTTTCATTGAAATTTTCATAATAAGGAAGAAATAAATCCATTTTTCTATTGAAAATAAACAGTTTTATCTTATTACTGCTCTTATTATTTAAAAATATCCTTGTTTCAGATCTAAATAAATTTTTTTTTAATGTCCCGTTCTGAACACAAAAACAAATTCTTTTCTAAAATTCAAACAAAAGGTGAACTCAAAATTATTATTTTGTGATATTCTCTTTGCCGAATTGTAATTCTTTTGTTAAATCAATAAATTTTTCGAGCTGAAATAACTCTTTAAATTAAAAAAAAAACTTTTTCTTTAATATTTTACCATAAATTGAGACAGATTTGATGAAACATTAAAAAATTGAATTCGTCCTGGTGTTTATGAAAGTAGTTTTAATTTTTAAATCCTTTAAACATATTTAAAGCTTTTCCTCCATTTCAGAAAAAGGCGAAATTTTCATTAAGTGTCAATCAAGAATGGAATATTGTATTCTCTAAAGAATTTTTTACTATTTTCCGCAATATTTGTATCGACAGTTTTTGAAATTCAGAAACTAGTAAAATTAATCCTAACTGTTAATATTTCAAAGTAATTTTTAAAAACTATCAAATAAAAACTTAAATAAAAGGATTGTATATAAAAATTTCTGAATTAATAGTTTGACTTTATATTTTCTAAAATTTATTGATAGAAGATGATAACATTTAAATGGAAAATGATTGTAAAATACTAAGAAATAATTTTTTTTCATAACATTTTGCTACCACACTATAATACCTTAACTTTTTTGCATTTTCAAAGAGATAAGAAAAATCGAATTAAGGAAAAAACTTATTTTGGAGAATTTGAACAAAAATTATTTATTTATATATGGCAGAATTTATATAAAATTCAGACAAAATTTTAATAATTTTTAAAGATTATAAGGCTTAGAATGACTAATAAGATTAAAAAAGAATGTTTTCAATATTCGTAAGAATATTTTAAATTATTTTTTAATTTGTTCATAAATGAAAAAATTTCTACAAATGTAGGTTCTCAAATATTTCAAAAATTAACATTTGGTGCTTTAGAAGAATTAAGACGTTTTTCAAGAGGATATACATGTTTTTTTCAAATTCGTAGACAAATTAGGAATATTATAAAACAATTTGTTCACATTTTAAGCGGTTTTTCAGAATTTGAAGAAAACTCTTTTTTCTAGTTAAAAGTTACCATTTCATATTTATAAAATGTTTAAGCATACTAATGATACATCAATGGACAGAATTTATTAACCATTAAACAATAAAATATCAAACAGTTGAATTTAACGAAGAAAGCCTTTTTTTAATAGTATAATCCGTGTCCGAATAAATTATTTTTTAAATAAAAAATATTGGTTTACACCTTATGTAAATGATTCTTAAACCAAATAATTAAGATTGGAAGATGAATGTTTCAGAAAACAGTCTAAGTTGAACGGGAAGAAAAGAATTTTTATCAAACAAGTTAATTGGTGATTTTGAAAGATAAATCTTTAACGAAATTGTCGAATATCTCAATAAAAAAGTTCCATATTTACAAAAAATGAAATCATTACATTTCCAGAAAAAATTAACCTTTAAACCAAAAATTGAATATCTAGAAAAATTGTTATTTCAAATAAATAGTTTAATTTTGAAGCAAATCGTTTAAAGTTCTATCACAGTCATTGAATTTTCAACAGGAAAAATATAAAATTTCTACAGAAAAGGTTATTTTAACCAAATAGTTTAGTTTTCTTCGAAGTTAGAGAATATTCTATTCCAAAATATTAATTTTTTACAAATTAAATGTTTTTCAAAAATCTTTGACCATAAAATAAACGTAGTTTATGAAAAAATCAAAAACTTGAATTTCGTCGAATTTGGTCTATTTACGTGAGAGAGATGTCGAAATTTCTATTTAATTTTAATAAACAATAGATTATTTTATTTTCTGAATGGTTTTTAGAGGATGGATTGAGAATGATTTTCAAGTATTGTATTAGAACGCAAGAAAGCCAAGGTATTTAAGGACCTAATTATTAGCATGGATACATTAGTTCAGCAATTAAAATATTCTTCAATTGACAAAATCAAGACCGTAAAGTTTATTTCTGCAACGTGCGTTTTTCTAGGATTTAAGTCTTTAATCTTTAAATTTCAAAGGACGGTACTTTTACAACGTAACGCCATTCAATCAAACTTTGAATGTTAAAAAATCGACGTCTCCTATTACAAATTCTTTCCATTATTAAAATGATGACTCCTCCAACAACAGAATTAATTTTCACGAAAAAAGGTAAATTCTTAACATCCAATTCCATGCCAAAAATTCCCTGTCCCCATTTCAAGAGATAATTTCAACTGCCGTGTAGATTCAAAAAGGAAGGGGCAAAACAGCAGCCAAAAGTATTTAATATTTCTCACGTTACCACTGGATGAATGAAATTTTTCAATACTTTTTATTGCAAGCCTTCTTACCGGGCGAGTTTTCATACTTTCTCCGATTTGTCTTCCCAAAAGCAATTTTTGCTGGGTAGAGAAATGGCCCATTTTTCACCTTATTATTCTACCAAGGTAGATAAGTAGCCCATTATTTACCTTTGACGTCACGCGTGTCAAATTTAATGGAATATTATTATGCAGGCGAGTGGTTCCCTATCTCTATACTTGGTTAATTACAAATAAAAGGTCTTTTTCATGTACCTCTGTATAAAAAAATATTTTTAGTCATTTTTGCACAACTTTTGTGATTACTATATTAAAATGAAGTATTATCTACAAATTTTTAA
Source organism: Belonocnema kinseyi (assembly GCF_010883055.1). Taxonomy (NCBI): domain Eukaryota; kingdom Metazoa; phylum Arthropoda; class Insecta; order Hymenoptera; family Cynipidae; genus Belonocnema; species Belonocnema kinseyi. The sequence goes on from NC_046658.1 coordinate 150,195,364, forward strand.
ACTTATTAATCTTGAAAGTTAATTTAAAAATGAATGCCAGACCTAAAAGTAGGTACCATGTCCACTACTGTTCCTGTCCCCCAGGACACTTACGATATGTTCCTTTTACTCTGTATTTAATTTTTCTTCAATTATGCTGTGAAAAATAAATTTTTTATTATGATATAAACCCAGTAATTTGATATTTTGTCGTTACTTCTAGCAGTTTATGATTAAATACACCCAAAAAGAATGATCGAAAGCGTGTCCCTCATTTTCGATTTTTTAATTTTGAAAAAACGCGCTCATTGTTGCGTGCGCATGATATTTTGTGTGTTTGCTTACACTGTTTGCTTTGCCCATGCATCCATAGTAAACATCTAAAAACACTAACACTAACACTAAAATGTCCAATAAGGTAGCTTAAAAACGCTTTTTTTTATTTTAGAGGGCAGCGACCCCCCCATTTTTGTCTAAATCCAAAAAAATAAATTACCTCATTTTTACTTTTTTAATTTTTTGTTTAATTTTAACAGGTGCCGGTTTTGGCTTGAAATTTCTCATGTAAAATGCATTAGGAAAAATCAGTTTTTTTCAGTTTTTGGAATAATTTTTTAGGTTTTGAAAAAATGTGACGGGAAAGCATGAGGGCCTTTTGAGAATAATCAAACGAAGAATTTCCTGTATTATATATATATATATATATACATACATAAATGTCTTTGACACCCCTACACCCACCAAGAGTACCTGAAAACTACCCTCAAAACAAAAATGTTAATTCCTTATAAAATCGACCTTTTGAGCACTGTATTCTGATCTTTTTTTTACTTAAGATCATCATTATTGTTTTAGTAAAATATTTATTATCATTGGTTAATTATTTCGTAATTATTAAACAAATGGAATTTGTTTAAATAATTTTTTTCCGAATTTTTTTTTCTCCTTAAAATTATTACTATTAGTATACTGGAATATTTATTAAAATTAGTTCATTAATTTTTAATTGCCTAAACTAATGAAATATGTTTAAATAATTTTTTTTAATTCGTTTTTTCCTAAAAATTTTACCGGTCTAGTGGAATACACCGGCACACAAAAAAAGTGGTCTGTCTGACAGACTAAACTAGCATATCTATATGTTTTTGGTATCGCTGAATTTAAATTCGGTGTCGACAAAATAGGCGTAAAATCGACAAATGCAACGATTTTTCAGGTATATTTTTGAACAAAAAAATTATTTTTTCGTCCGGTGGACTTAACCAACATATTTATATGTCTCTTGTGTCGCTGAATTCGAATGTGAGGCCCAAATAACCAAATTGGCCCATACTTTTTAAAAAATCGCAAAAATAGACGTAAGATCGGCGAATACAGCGATTTTTCTTGTATACTTTTGCAACAAAAAATTTTTTATTTCCGGTGGTCTAAATCAGCATATCCTTCTGTTTTTGGGGTCGCTGATTCCGAATCCGAGGTCAAAATAATTTAGTTGGCTCATATTTGATCGAAAAATGCAAAAATAGGGGTAAGATCGACGAAAACAGCGGTTTTTTGTGCATATTTTTGCAAAGAAATATATCTTCATCCCCGGTAGACTCATCGAGCATATTCTTATTTTTTATGGTCACTGATTCTAAATACGGGGTTCAAATATCCCAGTTGGCTCATATTTTATCGAAAATCGCAAAGTTAGACATAAGATCGACGAAAACCTTTAAACCTTTACCTTCCTCGACTGGGATTCTCGTTCACTATAGATTCCCTTTGCGTCTCACGTTTCTGGGTTTTTAATTTGCGTTAGTCTACTTGCATCGCAATAGTAGGAATTTTTGTAAATAAGTTTTATTTACTTTTAGCGTTACCCAGGAACAACGACGTGGACGTAGTAAATTCTTTTCCCTTTGGGGTACTTTATTACCGTGGGTCTCCTTGCCTCTCACGCTTATAGGGTTCTATTATTTTTTATTTTTCTTTATATCGCTTGTATCGAACCATTTTGTCCTCAAAAGACCTACGCAGTGGGTTTCGCTTGTGTTTGATACCTTAATTGACTTGATCTCGTTTTAAACTCCAACAGTAGTCAACCATCATTTTCATATCCCAACATCCCTGATATCGCCTCTCCTTCTCTTTTATATCCCGGTGGAAACGTTCGCCTTGATCTTCAATATAGTCTCCCAGGTCTGGAAATTTATTTATATGTGAATGAAGAAAATGTAGCTTCAAATAAATAAGGCAGCCTAGTTTACTAAAGTTTGTTACCATTTCTGAAACCACATTTTGATAGTCTGAACAGTCGAGATCGCGTTCGTCATTAGAAAAAAAAGATGGCCAAAAAGAACATCGTTTGAGCAAGGACAAAAAATATAATTGCTCTAGTTGACCTGAAAGAAGTTCTGATTCCACCCCTTCACATAAATCTGGATCTTATGAAACAGTTTACCGAAGCGCTTGACAAGGATGGCGATTGCTATGCGTATTTGGAAGATCAATTTCCACAAATTTCAGAAGAAAAATTAAAGGAGGGGATCTTCGATGAACCGTAGATAAGAAAAATGTTGCAGGGTCCAAAATTCATTACAAAAATGTCTGGCAATGAAAAATATGCCTGGCTTTGTTTTAAAAATGTTGCAAAAGCTTTTTAGGTAATAAGAAAAGTCCAGACTATAAAAAAGTAGTTTCAGAAATGGTAAAAGACTTGGGTAAACTAGACTGCCTTATGAATTTGAAGCTACATTTTCTTTATTCACATATTAATAAGTTTCCAGATAATCTGGGGGACTTGAGTAAAGAGCAAGGAGAACGTTTCCACCAGGATATAAAAGAGAGGAAAAGGCGATATCTGGGATGTTGGGATATGAACATTATGGCTGACTACTGTTGAAGTTTAAAACGAGATCAAGTCAATAAAGGTGCCAAACAAAGGCAAAACTCACTACGTAGGTCTTTTGAGGACAAAAGGGTTCGATACAAGCGATATAAAGAAAAATAAAAAATAAAAGAACCCTATAAGCGTGAGAGGCAAGGAGACTCACGGTAATAAAGCACCCCAAAGGGAAAAGAATTTACTACATCCACGTCGTTGTTCCTGGGTAACGCTAAAAGTAAATAAAACTTATTTACAAAAATTCCAACAATTGCCATGTAAGGACACTAAAGCAAATTAAAAACCCAGAAACGTCAGACGCAAAGGGAATGACAATCCCAGTCGAGGAAGGTCAAGGTTTAAAGTTTTTCGCCGATCTTGTCTCTAATTTTGCGTTTTTCGATCAAATATGAGCCGACTGGGTTATTTGAACAATGGATTCAGAATCAATGACCCTGAAAACCTAAGGATTTGCTGGATAAGTCCACCGGGGAGAAAAATATATTTTTTTGGCAAAATATGCATGAAAACCGCTGTTTTTGTCGATTTTACCTCTATTTTTGCATTTTTCGATCAAACATGAGCCAACTCGGTTACTTTGCCCCGGATTTGGATTCAGCGATCCAAAAAACATAAGGATATGCTGATTTAGACCATTACACATAAAAAAATTTTTTGTTGCAAAAGTATATAAGAAAAATCGCTGTATTCGCCGATTTCACGTCTATGTTCGCGATTTTTGAAAAAGTATGAGCCAAGTTGGTTATTTGGGCCTCAGATTCGAATTCAGCGACCAAAAGACCTATAAATATGTTGGTTAAGTCCACCGAGCGAGAAAAAATATTTTTTTTTTTGCAAAAATATTCCTGAAAAATCGCTGTTTTTGTCGATTTTACGTCTATTTTTGCATTTTTCGATCAAACATGAGCCAACTGGGTTACTTTGCCCCGGATTTGGATTCAGCGACCCAAAAAACATAAGGATATGCTGATTTAGACCATTATACATAAAAAAATTTTTTGTCGATTTTGCCGATTTCACGTCTATTTTCGCGATTTTCGAAAAAGTATGAGCCAAGTTGATTATTTGGGCCTCAGATTCGAATTCAGCGACCAAAAGACATATAAATCTATTGGTTAAGTCCACCGGGCGAGAAAAAATATTTTTTTTGCAAAAATATTCCTGAAAAATCGCTGTTTTGTTGATTTTACGTCTATTTTTTCGTTTTTCAGAACAATACGAGAAGACTTGGTCATTTAGAGACCTGATTCGAATTCAGCGACCCCAAAAACATATAGATATGCTAATGTAGTCTGTCGGACAGACAACTTTTTTGTGTACCGGTGTATTCCACTAGACTCATAGTAATACATTTTATTGGAAAAAACGAATTTTTTAAATTTAGTATGAGTAATATTATGGTAAGAAACGTTGCTAAAACTAAATCTTCCAAATATAATTTCCTAATTTTTTATTCCTATGGAAAAAGTTTTTTTTGGTAAATAATTTTTTTTATAATTATTAAAATTTAGGACCAGATCCACCTTTGTTAGTTCTTCTTATATAATATCGCAAATTTTTCACTCGATGTTGTCACATGCCCTGAAGGAATTTGAGAAAACCGAAAAGTCATAAAAATAATATTATTACGAAGTATCCACTAATGTGCCCAAAACTGTCGTTATCCTGGTTAAACGTTTTCGTTAAAAAAAAGTAAGAGTTCTGTTATTAGGCACTAGTACTTTCAGTTTGTAGTTAGTAAATGATCTTTCTATTATAATATTTAAATAAAACTTATGAAATTTCTTTAAAATCTTCTTTTCATACAAAAAAAAAGACAAACTAAATTTTTCATTAATTTATTTTGCCTTCTGATTGACTTTTGGGACTTAATTATAAATGAAACCTGATTTGGCACATACATTTATACTTATTCAACATTCGTAGTAGCCAAAAATGACCTTTTATTTGTAATGAGCCACTAGTGAGAATTTTGATTAAGTATCAATAATAGGCATTTAAATTTCTAAGATTAAGGATTCGTTTTTGCAAATTTGCAAATATTAGTTCAAAAGCGGGAATTAAAACAAAAAATTAGAATCCAGGTCTGTATCCAATTATTTTTTCTAATAATAATAGGCGTAATGAGAGACATCGTTTGAAGAATTCCAAAAATTTTCACAAGCTTTGTTGGACTACATTAGATATGAGATTTCAAATATTCATAGACTAATTTCAATTTCCTAAATTTTTTCTCGCATTTTTTAGACGAAAATACTATAACTGTTTATAATAGAAATTTCTAGAGAACTTTAGAAAATAAATGGTGTTCTAAAATTTTCTTTTATTATTTTAATTATCCTTGGTGAAAGAAATTTATTTTCCATTTGTGATTTTTATTTATTATTATTTAGATATGGAAAAAAAATTTCCAAAGAGTAAGATTTTTTAGCAACATTTCGGTTTAAAACAAGAAATTTTTTACAAAAAATTCAATTATATCTGAAATAAGGAATTTTCCAAAAAAAGCATTGTGGGCTGTAACAAGAGACGTTCCAAAATAATTCTTTGAATTTTGCATTCGGAAACAAAAATTACAATTCAGATGTGCAATAAGGAATTTCCAAAAAATCTACAATTCTTACTCACACTGGATAATTTTTTCAATGATTCATGATTCTAGTTTGGAACTACCTCAATGGAACTACCTCAATGAAAGAATTTTCGTAAAATCATTCCAAATTAAAGAAAATCTTCTTAGGGAATATAATAATTTATTCTCAAAAAAAATGTTCGACTTTTTTCTTAAATGAAAGCAAAGACTGCAAATCTGTTTATATTTATTAAGATTGGAAATTATTTCTACGAACACGAGGAAAGCCCTAATTTTCTAATTATTCATAAACTACGTTTTATTTTAGGGAAAAGAATTCGAAAATAAATTGGAAAAGATTTAAAAATTTATTTTAATTCCGAAAACTAATTGTTTTCTTTAAGAAAAGAACCTCTTTTTGAATGATTAAAAAAAAGTTCTTAGATATTCCAGCTTTTTATGATAAATTCAAAGACTTTTCATCAAACATGATTCGTAAATATCGCGATTTCCACTGAATAGAATTCCAGTTTGAAGGAATGAAAAATTTGCATGTTTGTCATCTAAGAATGGAAATAGAAGGTAAATTCTAAAATTGCTTGTCTTCTTTCATGTTCGAGATGAGTGAAGGGGAACAAATAGAGATTTTATTTGAAACGAATTTTACAGAGCTGTTCGTAATAATAAACATTCTCGTGGAATTTTTTCTTTTAGCGAATAAGATTTTTATTCAACCAAGGGCTATTTTTTTCAAGGTCCATTTGTGTACATGATTTTAAAAAGAGAAAATCTAAAGTTTGGTCACAATACGCTAGTAAATAATGTTATACATTATTGGAAATTTTAAGAGATTGAAAATAATTTCTAAAAAACTTTCGAAAATCATTGTTTTTTAGATTTTTTTCTATTATTCTAAATATCATTGGTGGAAAGAATTCCTTGACAGAGTTATGATTCTGATCTGAAACATTGGATTTTCGATAAAGAATTATAATTTATATCCGCAAAAGGAATATTTACAAAAATTTCAAATAATGTTATCTTTAAAAATATGATTTCCGAAAAGAATTTTAATTCTGACTTGGAAATTAAGATTTTCATCAAAAATTAGAATTCAGAATTTCTTTACTATCTTACGTGTTGTAAGATCTGTAAGTGCTTTACTTGTTTTTTTTTTCTTCAAATTTCAACAGGAACATTTTACGATAGTTGCCCAAATAGAGGATGTTCGATTTTTAGTTTTATTTTTATGAATTGTACACAATAGTTGAATTGTTGAACTTTAAATAGGATTTTAAATTCGATTTTATTCGTATTTAAATTTCTTTCATGTTACGTTCAGAAAAATGGCTGCAAGAAATGTTTTAGGTTTTTTCAAAGACTACAATTGCCCTTCAAGACTTTTTCTCATATTTTTCTATATTTGATTCAAAATTAGGATTTTTTATTTTCCCATAATATTTGCAATAAATAAAACCAAAATGTAAAGCAATATTTATAAATGGTTGAAACAAATTTTGTAGGAACTTTTAGAAACTGCAAATCATCGCTGAAACTTTTTTCCGCATGTCTTGTAGTTTGACTCAAAATTTAAATTTTCAATTTTTTCATATATTTTTTGATAAATAAAACCGAAATAAACTGTTTGAAGGTTGTTTATTTATTAATAAATATTTACGAATTTTTTGCAGCGTTAATTGCGTATATCAAAATTGCCAAATGAATAAAATTTCTTGATCATAAAATTTATTTAATAATATTTCTAAACATTATTGATACAAAAGAAAATTTCCCTTATAATCATTTGTGTGTTATTAGAAAATAATTCTGTCCCTAAAGCTTTTTTACTGCTATATAGTTTCCAAGAATTTTCACATTTTTAAAAAAGTGAAAAATGAAATTCTAGAAAACATTTTAAAAAATAATTTGAGTGCAAATTTAGAAGCTTTGTAAAAGTTTAGAAAGATTTTAAGATTAAATATTTTTAACATTTTTGGGAACATTTTAAGTTATTCAGGTTCAATTTTTTTTAAATATTCTGAAGTTTTTAAAACTTTTAAAAGTTCGTATAAGAATACGAGAGTATTTAAGATAATTCTTTTATTTTTTCAGGATTTACATTTTTTAATGTAAAATCAATTTTGCATAGCGTCAAGAAAAATTAAAAAAGAAGCCCAAAGTTTTATGGGAGAATTGAAAATTATTCTTTCTCAGTGAATTCTAATAGAAAATTGAAAGAGATTACAAAATATTTTCAATTATTGTCAAAGAATCCACAGAAGAGTGTCAAAGACTTTAAAGTAAAATTTTGCCATAATACACCATTTCAAAAGAAATTTGAGCATCTTTAAGAGAAGCCTTGAAGTTTTGAAACGATTGAGTGATAATAAAAACTTGTGAGATTTGAAAATATAAAATGGTTTAAAAATTGTTAACGGATCGAAAGAGAATTTTTTTAAGATTTTAAAGCAAGAATTTTTTTTTAATCGGCGGATCGAAAAAGAACGTTCAACTGTAAAAGATTTTGTTAAATACAAATTTTTGTCAAGATTACAAACCAAAATTTTAAAAACCTAAAAAGAATTTAAAAATTATTCGAGTAAATAAACACATTTTTTTATTTCCTAGGAAGACTTGCAAAATTTTTAAGGCAATTTTTTCCATTTTCAATGATTTTTTAAATTTTCAAGAAAGATTTGAGCCAGCTAGAAATATTTTTAGTAATTTTTCGGACAATTCTAATGCTTCTCAATAATAAGTGACGGGCATGTAAAAAACCATTTTTTTATTACACATTTTATTGAAATTTGTTTCGCTGTTCCATAAAAATTCGGTTTATTTTTAACGTTATTTTTTATGATTTAAACGGAATATACGCATCCTAGCGACAAATTTTGTTAAATAAAATGTTATTTTAGGTTATGAAGCTTTTCCAGAGATTAAAATTGTTATTTCAAATTTTATTTTACAACAAAAGTTTATAAGAAATATTTTAATATTTTTTCGGCTGAACAACTTTTGTCTTTCCATTTTTTTTCATAGATCGTGTCCTTTTTCCCTAAATTAAATTTTGTTATGCATAATCTTATTTTTCGCATTTAAAAAAAACTTACTTCTTCTAGTTTAAAATAATTAATTATAAATTTTCAGATACTTTTTGAAGTAACAGATTTTGTCTATTAGTTTTTTTCGTACCTTGCGTCGTTTTGCCCAAAAATTTTTGTTTATTTTTTTCATTTTTCATATTATTTTTTACAAATAAATATAAATCCTATCAAAAAATTATTGATAAATATTTTGTAGCTCTTTTTTAAGGAAACGAGTTTCTGTTCAGACTTTTTTCATAGCTTGTGTTCCACGAGTATTACACAAAAAATTGGCTTTCTAAGTAGTATGAATTGATTTGCATACAATTTGCCAATATTGAAAAAAAGTTCTTAAAATTATTAAAAAGACTTTAACCTGATGAATTTTTACCGAAAAAGGACTGGCTATGAACTCGTCTTTTATTTACACACCTTTCTATAGTTTTTCAACGCCTAATCCAACAGAAATCGACTTGAAAATTATTTTTTCTGACTCAGGGTGCCTTAAAACGTCGACGTGAGGATTTAAAAGTTATAAATTAGGTTTAACGACGAAGTTACTAACGAAGTTGCTGATCTTAAAGAAATTGTTCGCTGTTCAAATTTGAAGTAGTGATTTGTTTTTTGAGATTTTTAAGATTTGATTGCAGAGAAGGAAGGAATGATATTTTTAATGAACTTTTAGGGGAGTGCAAAAATGATTTTTTTTCTTCAAATTTTTGCTTCAAAAAAATGTTAAAAATGATCAAATATTTGAAAAAACAATTTTATTCTAAAGAAAATCTAATTCAAAATTCCAAGCGTCTCAGGGTTTTTCATAGTAGTATATTATGCAGCAAGGGGAAGAAATTGGACTTTACACGTCGAGTGTGATGTGTACCGTACAAACTGAAGACGAGTACCCTATACATAGCATATGAGAAGAAAGTACAGTTTCTTCCTCTTTCTACAGATGATAATTTCCATAAAAAAGCTGAAATATAATTTTGGAAATGTCTGTCAAATTTGGATTTTCAAAACATTTTTTGACATTTTGAAATTTCTGGTAATTTTGAAAATTCTGCTCATTGTAGATTTTTTTTATAATTTTCGACATTTCTGTTTATTTTTGATATTTAGTTAATTTTTGTAATTTTAAACATTTCTGGTTATTATTGATATTTTTGAATATTTGGAAATTTTTGATAATATAAGGGAATTTAATCGGTCATTTATGGTAACTTTGGTGATTGGCAACTTTACATTAATTGCTTTTTTAAAAAAATTTCCGCTATTTCATGGAAATTTATGGTCATATATTGTAATTGTTGGCTATTTTATCATAAAAATTCACCGTCATTAACATTTTAATTAAGTTCAATTAACTATATACACGCTGTATAGAATTATATACAATTCGCTATATACAATTCTGTTGATTTTCAGCGTCATGGATTTCGAGTGTGACTTTTTAAACAAAAATGTCCTCTTATCCTAATTAAAGTATAAAGTGTGCGTTTTTTTAAATTCTTCTCAAAGGAAATAGAATTCAGTAGAAGATTGCACCTTTGCAGTGCAGGCCGGAGAAATCGAACATTTTTCGTTGGGTTTTCAAATAAAAAATATGTCTTTTAAACGAAATAGTTGAATCTTCAACTAAAAAGACAAAATTTTAAATAATAACTTGTAAATACGTTACCCTGCTGGCACTAACTTCTGGCTTCCGATTTCTGAAAATTAAAAATTTGATTATTATCTTTTAAACATACGCGAAAAACCAAAAAAATTTTAAATTAAAATAATTTTATGAATATCTGAAATCTTATTCTAAATTTAGGACAATAAAACTTTTAAAATCTTAACGATTCCTTAAAGGGAGCGTTCATATATTAAGTTAGATTAAAAAGAAAGGGGGGGGCGTCTTGTTTCGTTTCGAAGTTTGTTTATCTATGAATAAAGATTTATGAATTTTCTGCTCCATCAATTTTTCAATATCGAAATTAAAAAAAATTGGCTTCACAATAAAATTTATTTATAAATCTTTCTGAACATCATTGATACAAGAAAACATTTCAATCATAATTGATGGTTTAATATTGAGAAATAATGCTTCTCTTAAAATTTTGCTACCGCAGTAGAATTTCTGATTGTTTTACATTTTCAGAGATAAGAAAAATTAAATTATGGGAAAAACTTATTTCGAAGAGTTCCAATAAAATTTTGAAGCTTTTAAATTATTTTAAAGGATTTTGACATTTCATTTTTTTTAATATCCAGAAAACTTTTTAAAGCATTAGGTTCAATTTAAAAAGAATATTTTTTAATTCTGAAGATTGCAAAATAAGTAGAAAAATGTATGAAAGGCTTTAAAATTTTAAAGCAAAATTTTGTCCTAATGCATAATTAAAAAAAGATTTGTATGATTTTTTATTTTAATAAATGAACTTGAAGAAGAAATTGAATAATATTAAAAATTTTGTTAATTACTTTCTTAAGTTTGGAAAAAGAGTAGAAGATTTTTAACCAAAAAGAATTCCGAAGGTTCAATAAGTTCTGAAAAGGATTGCAAACTATAAAGATTAAAAAATGCAGATTTTTTTACTGAGGTAAAACCTAAAATACAGAAACTTTAAAAAAATTTGGAAAGACAAGAGAGTTGTATTTTAAAGTTTCAAAGTTAATCTAGCAAAATTTCACTTCTTCCGTATGGACCCACTACGAGACTTCAGTTTTGTTGCAAAAATATGCTAAACAAAAGCTCAACAATAAAAATTGGTCTATGAATATTTGAAATATAATCTTAAATTTAGAAAAATAAAACTTTTAAAAATCTCTAACATTTCCTAAACAGCGCCTCTTATTACACTTCTCACTATATTACAAAAATTCCATGTTTGAGATCAGAGTTCCAAGTCAAAATAGTATTTCTTAAAAATGTCTTTTTTTAAATCAAAATTAATTTTTTTTCATAAAATTCCGCGTCAAATTCTTTTCAGAAATTTTAATTTCAATTAACCGTCTTCTCATTCTATCTACCCTTCTTATTAGTATAGAAACCGCCCGCTTTCTTCAAGTTACATTAATTTTTTCATCCTTTTTCTCAGTTTTAAACATAAAGTACACGAAAATAAGGAAATTGGTTCGAATTCTTATTCTGACATTTGACGTCATCTTTACTTATTCTGAAGGCGCCAGTTGTAGGATTAAATCTAGAAAACAGAGAAAATCTCGAGGTCTGTGATCAACAAGCTTTCCTCTCTCCACTTCATTCATTTTGAAGATTATCTCAAATGCGACCTTTAGATTGCCTAATAGTTAGCATAAATACCCGTCGAAATTCTTTAGTATAATCAGTCTCTTTTTTTATTACTTCGCCACTGTAATAAGTAGAAATAATAAAGACCACTTCTGGTTTGATACTCCTCACATTCTTGGGATGTCTGCGTAAAGAATGTAAGTGAACTATAATGTTTTAATAATCATTTTCAAAACATTAAATTTTTTCTTAGAAAAGATCTCTTGTTGTTTCACTGGAAATCGAACTACAGAACTTCCGATTGGCAGTCGGCTACTTTCCCATTAAGCTACTAGAGAGATCGAAAGAAGAATATTTCTTCAGAAATATATGCATTCTTATGCCAGGTGTTAAATGTCAACTTATTCAAGGCATACAAATCATACAAAAAAAAATAAATAAAATAAAAACTTAAGGAATAAAAATTCAGAATTAATTTTTTTTCAAATAATATCTTTCTTAAAATAGATATCCTTTCACTCCCATCGTGTATTTCTGAAAGAAGCTTTTTTTCTCAATCTCTCTAGTGGCTTAACGAAAAGGCGCCCGAACGACAATAGAAAATTCTGTGATTCGATTTCCAGCGGAGCGAAAGGAGAAGATATTTTTCAGAAAATATTTAATTGCAAATTTTTTAATTCGTAGCTCCATCTAGTCTGTAAAGATGTTAAGGAATTTTGTTATTCTCTGATGACAGTATAGATTCCTTAAAACATTTACAACAAATAATTCATATTTATCTATATTTTCTACGAAATTTTTACTTGAAAGAATCCAATTTGGATATTTCATTCCTAAAGATTTCAAATTTCACGACCCACAAATTTAAATTCTGTACTTTTAAGCTTATATTGAAAGTCCCTCAGTAGACGCAGTTTCGATATGGAAAGAATAATATATCACCTGAGAAGAGTTCGTCAAAAATTTAAAAAGCTAATGGATTTTGTACCTCGACTTTAGATAAAGTCAAGGTAAAAAATCCATTAGCTTCTTCCCAGCAAACGCGTTCTGTAACTGTTCCAGATCAAAAAAGGAACTGTGTTCTATAACAGTTTTTACAAGATGGTGACAGAACTGTTCTAGAACAAAAAGGTAACAGTGTTCTAGAACACTGTGTCAAAATTGTGACAGAACTGTTCTCGAACTATGTGACGGCACTGTTCTGTAACAGTTGCTATGGAATGGTTCTAGAACAAACTGATCACAGACGTTCTATCATATTTGTTTTAAGTTTGTTCTAGAACTGTGCCGTAATAGTGTTATATAGAAGTTCTAGAACTCTGTTATAAGTGTGTTCTAGAACAATTCAGGGACAAAGATTAATAACTGTTCCAAAACAGTTAATACGTAATTGTTTTAGAACTGACCGATCACAGACGTTCTGTAACATTTGATCCAAGCTTGTTCTAGAACTTTGCCGTAATATTGTATATCAAAGTTCTAGAACACTTTTGAAAATGTGTTTTAGCATAAATCAAGAACAAAAATTGAGATCTGTTTCTTAACAGTTATAGCACTAAAGTTCTAGCGTTCATGTTCCAGCACTAATAACACGATCTTTATTATTGTCTATATTATTATTATCATTAACTTTTTTATCTTTATTTTGCCGTCCGAATGTTACTTCGACGTTCTGTGGAAAACTATTACATTAACCCTTAAAGGTCCCCATGGGACGAAGTTCAATGCGGACGAGGTTCCATGGTTCTTCAGTTTTTAATCTTTTGTTCAATGTCTTAAAATAAAAAAAATCATTTAATAAGTAAAATTATCTTATAACAAAATTTCACGCCAAAATATTAAAAAGCTTCTATGCAATAAAAAATTGCAGATGGGGCCTTCAACGACCCCATGCGGACCTGAACGTTTTGCCAAAGTAATAGGACCATTAAGGGTCAAATTTCTTGAATAAAATAATAAAATAGTTAGTTTCATAATTAATAACGGGAAGAAAGGATTGTACTATTGTGTTGTCTTTTCTAAATAAAATTCATTTAAAAAGAAGCAACGCAGTTTTGTAATTATAATTGAAGAATATTAATATTCTTTATCAGAACATAGATAAACATTCATGAAAGTATTAATACGTATTTTAATAATGAACTGCTATTAATATAAATAAAAACATATTTTTTTGTCGATGACCATAGAATAATATATTGAAATGCATTAAGTGCACGCGCACTGAGTTCTAAGTAACTAAGTATTATCTCTCTCTTATCAATAGGGCTTATCATGACTCAAAGTCGAGGTAAAAAATTGTACAATTTTTGATTGATCACAATTCTTTAATTTTTAGTTCACTAGTAAATAAAATCTTCAGGTATCAATTATTTCTTTACAAATCAGGTGATGCCATGATCGGACGAAGGACTGCGGGCTTCACGCATGACGTTTCTTTCTATGATCCATCAATGAGTCGGAGGACTGATCCGGAATGGTTGACTAATCCGGAAAGCAGGATTAACCCATTCAATGAATATGAAACTTGTGTGTGTTTGAATAGTGCTGTAATTCCTCATCATCAAACAGCTGGCCCACACGGGTCACTTAACAAGGACAGTGTTCGTTATTTTCCTATTCGAACTAGAGTAGAAGTACATGCAGCAGGTGATGAATATGTGAGCAAACACAATTTCGAGTTTTGGTCCCCGGGCACCCAATTCCTGAGAAAGGCTATCACTACTTTCTTGCAGTGCCAAAGACTAGGGACGTGTTTCACATTAAACTCGTGAAAGTAGAAATGGAAAAGAACTCGTGCTGAACTCCAAGGCGAATACAATGAGTACTTTCGTGCCTATGAACAATTTTACCGGCCAAGTAATGCAGCTGGAAACGTTCTCTTTATCCTCAACGAGATTCCTTCTGGGCATATTTCCAGCGACCAGCAAAGGCGAACTGATTCTGAAGAAGAAGGCGATCTCTTAAGGCTCCTTAGAGCCGATGATCAATCCCAGGGCTCAGGAAGCTGGGGTCATTAATAGCGCAACAAATTTTCTAAAATTATGTATGCAGACTTAAATAAATAAACTCCCCATAAAACAGTGATGATCTATTTTTTTCGCTCCAACAACTTTGTCATATAAATTGCATAAGTATAACACTTTTTCCTATAAAAAAGTTGGTTTCTCTTCTGAATTGTCAACGGTTGCATTTTTTAGAGCCGAAAATTTTATCATGATTTTTTCTATTTTAAGCTCTTTAAAATAAAATAGTTGAAAACTGAATTATAAATTTTTTTCAATTTTTAACTATTTAAATTAAAAGAAAAATAACATTTGGTTTAAAGGGCAAATATTAACTTATTAAATCTGATTATCTACTTCTTAAATAATTCAAAACATAAAGCGTCTGATAACTCTATTCCCCTTAAAAGTTTCGAGATCCTGTTCATCAAATGTGAATATAAATAAATAAATTATTTTTTATATAACCTGTTATTTTTTGTAAGGAGTTGAAAAATAATTAATTGAATAAGATTATTTTGAATTTTATAAAAATGAAATAATTTACAGTTGATAACGTAGAATATTCAACGGTTCCAATTCAAAAGCCTTAGAGTCATAATTCCTGAACTGGGCACGCCATTTTTCGTGAAGAAATGAAAATTAAAAAGTATCACACAGCCGTTGATGTTCTAGGGAAAAATGTTTATGCAAGATATTTTTTAATAATTTTATTATAAAGAAATGTAACTTTTACTCAGGTGCTCCATGAGAAAAAGGTTCTCTCATCAAAAAAGTGTAAAAAAGTGTATAAATAATTTGAGTTATAAAAATAGAATAACACATAATTTTAACAAAATCGATATCAATTTTGACCTAGACAGAGGGTTGTAGAGATTTAAAACTTTATAAATTAGAAAGTTTTCAGAACTTTGCAAAATTAAAAAAAATTGTGTAGGTTAAAAAATTTTGGCAAACCAAATGATAATATAAAATCATACTTTAGATGAAATAGTTGTTGATAATTTGTTGTTTACTTTGAATAATTTTTTGTCCGAATTTGTTTTAAAAACATTTGGAAAATATTTTGTCTAGATCAATAGTAAAATGTTACTCAGGTGAGACAAACAAAGTTATCGTTAAAAGTAATTTTTAAGCGTTGAAATTCTGTAAAAAGCTTTTTCTCATATTTCGTGTATTTTGGCTCAAAGTTAAAATTTTTATTGGTTTTCACAATATTTGCGACAAATAAAGCCAAAATATTAAGTTTCATTAAAAAATTTTGAAGCGAAAAATGATACTTGTAATTATAAAAAGCTTAAGTTTCTTTAAAAACTTTTGTACTTCTCCATTGTCGTGCGGCAAAAAAATTGAAATTTTAATTTTTGGAAAGCATTTTTGATGGATAACGGTCGAAATCCGTTGAAAAACTGCGATGTTCTGTTTTAACAAATTGATTTAGTATTCAAGTTAAAAATTTGAATGTTCCAAAAAGCTGTTGAATCTAAACTGAAAAATAAAATTTTTAGATAAAACGATGAATTTTCGACCCAAAAATCAAATATTTAGCAAAATAGTTGAAATAGATTTAAAATAGATAGTTGAATTTTGAATCAAATGGTTTAATCTGCTGTTAAAGCAATTAAATTTTGAACACAAAATATGAAATTTGAAGAAAAAAGTTTTTTTTACTGAATAGTTTGATTTTCAAACAAAATCTAAAATCTTCTATCCCAAGATACTGTTTTTTAACAAAATCGTGCGATTTGAAAACCGAAAATATAAATTTTCAACTAAAAAGTTCAATCCTCGATCAATATAGTTGTCAAACAAGCAGTTATATTTTTAACAAAAAATAACAATTTTTTATCAAGAAGATTACATTTTCCCAAATAAGACGAATTTTGACCAAACAAATTACGGAGAATCTTCTATTTAGGAGGTCATGAAGTTATTGTTGAATATTAAAGTTACATTTAATATTTTGTTAAATAAAATTCGTTAAAAATTAAATAAATATTTTCAGAGAATCTAGATATGAGACGTGAACAAAGTATCGTAAAACAGATTGAATGTGTAAATAATTCAGTGTTATGATTTTGAAAAAAAAAATATGTTGTAAATCTGTTACATTGCAGGCAGTGGCGTATTTTATTTGTGAATTTCGCGATTACTTTCAAATTGTTTCAATAAAGATTAAAATGTTTCATAAACGCATTCGTATATATTTTTAACCTTTTAAGACTACTATAGACTACTATAAAAAAATTATATATTTTTATTTTGTGTACATCGAAATTGCACCTTTCAGGTTAAAATTGTAATTTAAAAAAAAAAGTCTTCTTTCCGAGACAAAATTATTGAAATCTTTTAAAAAATGCCTTGCTTCGAATCTAAAACACGATTTTTTGTCAAAAATTTTCTTTTCCAAATCGTACTTATAATTATCTCATGAATTTCATCTCAGAGTTCAGAATTAAAGTTATTTTTTTTAAATTTTATATGAAAATTCAGAGTTGTAATTATTTTGAAAAATTCTGTGCTTTAGAGCTGAATTAGAATTTTTGTTCGAAAATTTTTTAATTCAAATTAGAATCGTAAATCTTTTTGAAACTTTTACATTCGAAACCAAAATTATAGAATTTTTAGAAAAAATTTGAATCATAATTACTAAAAAAAATCTCCCGTTTGAATTGAAAATGAGGATTGTTTTTGAAAATTCTTTGTTTTAAATCTAAATCAGAACTTTTTTTAAATTTACTAATTTAACTCAGAATGTAAAATCTTCTCGAAAATTAGAGTTTGAAAAAAAAATAATTCTAAAAATTTAGAAATAATTTTGGTTTCAGAACTGAACTATGAGTTTTTGTTACTATGAGTTAGCAACATTATTTGTTAAAACAATTTATTGTAATTTTTTATAATACTAGATTTGAATAATGCTTGAACGTTGCGAATTTTTCGAAAATTTTTAACTATTTGTCCACTTTTCACTCGGAGTGAGTTAATAATTAAATTGATTCAGCAAAAGTAATTATTTAAACAAACTATTATTGCTTTTAATGATCTTCTTTATTTATGCTAAATAGTTGCTGGTTTTTATGAAATGCTTCTATTTTACGCACTTTTCGCTAAGAGAACTAATAAATATTTAAAATCCACGATCATAGTTTTTTATAATATTTTATTTTTTTAACTATTTTCTTTTAGATAATTGCTAAAAAAGTGCGATGTTTTTTCAAACTCTTAAGCTTTCTATTCTCTTTTCGCTTTGTGAGGTAATAATTAGTGGAAGAGGACAAACTTAATTGTTCAACCCATTTATTATGTTTAATAACTATCTTCTGTGGGGAAATGACAGAAAGTTGCGGACTTTTTGAAAGTTTTTGGTTAAGAGTGGACTGTTTTATTATCTGATCGATTCTCTTCTATCTGCAACGTTTTTATGAAGAAAAAAGTTCATTAAGGAAGTATGAAGGTTATTCTGGAATAAGTGTCCTTCAAATTGAAATATAATTCAATTTAATTTAATTATATTGCTGATATAGTTTCTGAAAATAGGTGAAAATGTTATTAATCATTCTAAATTTGATAAAAATATAAAGTAGAAAATATTTTAATGTATCAATGAAAATAATTGTTTAAAATTTTTGGGTTGTAAACTGAATAATTAATTACCAAATGATTCATTTTTTCTATAATATCAAACTCCACTAAAATCTATAATCATATAAGATTTTAAAATCTTCGAATGATATCGCGCTCTTTAGTATTAATCATAGTAATATTAAATTCTACGTTACGCAAACTTAATAAATACATTATTTCAAATTAAAATTCATCGAAACTTTAAGTGGTAAGAAATTTTAACAAATAAATAATTATTCAAAAATTAGATAAATTATTAAAATAAATATTACAGTAAGCGCGCGCTGGTACCCGCACATGGTAGTTTAGTATAAAAAACTTTTTTTAAAACATGGCAAAGTCGATCATGAGTTTAAAAAATTTCTGTCTCCTCATTTTGAAGGAAGGTGACTTGTAAGGCAATTGTCTTGGTGGAGGGGACGTAACTGGTTTTCCCAGTGTCGCAAATGCATTCTAATTGTCTGAATAAAGATAAAATCTTACAAGTACTGCCTATTTTATTAAACTTTTCTGTTTTTCACAATTTCTATTTTTATAATATGTCAAAATAGATACCTATCATACAACCCTAA
>NC_046658.1:150214429-150215940 GCF_010883055.1 Belonocnema kinseyi
TGAAGCAAGTTAAAAGTTAGCAAAATCGCTTCCGCATTTCTGAAAACTGTAAATCAACGTATTATTTTGTTTAATAAATATGTGATGGATGAAACAGTTTTTGAATTGGAATTGTTTTATTTGATTAATCGCACAACAAAATCTTTTCTACTTTTTTGCATTACGTTGATTTTTAGCTTCAGCGATTTAGATTGTGGATTTCGTAACAATATTTTCCTTTTAATCCTTTTAGATAGATAAACGTTTATATTTCAGCCTGCCGCCTTAAAAAATTGACTTTCTTACACTTACATTTTTTTTTAATTTTCTTACAACTATTTCTTACAAAGTATCATCTATTCACACCTTATATCTAATCCGCTCGTTTTTATAGCCTAACATTCCCCGCTGCGCCTCGCCTCGCACGCATTTCGCTCTTTTATCGCTATGCCTCGCATTACCAGCCTCTGTCTCCGCGGATAACACCTAATACTTAACTACTATTTACACCCCCTTCACCCATGCTACTGCCTGTTCCCTCTTTCATGCAACAATACCTCCATGCTTATCTCACTCCTTTCCAACTCTTCACACTCCTCCAACCAGTGTTAAACTTTTGCATCCCCTTTCTCGCACAGTTCAAACATTCTCTTCTCTCTAGAAAGCCAGAACCCATTATAACCTTCCATGCAGCCGCATCTCATTCTCGCTATAAGTCTCTGCCTACCTTGGCCTCCTTTCTCACACAAATATTGCGCTCCTTCCCTTGGCATAATCCACACATTGTTTCCGTTAAACCTTGACTCTCTTATCCTCTCCTCTCCTTCTGTCTTCTCTTTATACATTCCATTCTTTTGTGCCGACTCATATACATTCCTCCCTTTCTCATGCCTCCTGCTAACTTCATCCATCTGCAATCAATTTGTTCTAGAAAACCTTTTTCTTTCAACCTACATCTTTGCACCATTCCAACCCCATACCTCCACTCCGTAAAATAAGACACTCATCAATAGCGAATCAAACAATTTCATTCACCTCACAAAATCATTTGCGAACAACCTCTCCCCCAGCCCCCACACGTACCCCATCACCACATGTAGCCTTCTCACCCTCTCTTTTATATGACCATCCACTCCCTCATTCCTTCAAAACAGGAAGCCCAAGTATACAAACACTTTTATCTCCTGTACCGCTTTCCCTTTCACTTCCACTTTCCTTCCCTATTTCTCCCACCTCCGTTCCTGAACCTTCTCCAGCCTTTTTCCCGCGCTTTCCTTCTATACCCTAATATCTTCTTCCATGTCCTTTATTTTATCCTCTGTTTCCTACTTTACCGACACCAAGTCCCTCTGCAATTCTTGTACTTTCCCCCCTTAACTCTTTTATTTCCTTTTCCCATCTCTCAACTTTTACCCTCAGGCCTCCCTCAGACTTTCCATCTGCTCCATAGCCCCCCTTGCGTCCTCCCTCAACCCTCTGATCTCGCCTATCAGCATCCCGATAGCCTCCTTCTCCTTCTGCCCCTCCATTTT
>NC_046658.1:150215971-150226755 GCF_010883055.1 Belonocnema kinseyi
TCGCACACTTTTTTTAAAGGGACTCTCTAGCGCGCTTTTCTCCGGACTTTCTTTGCTTTCCTTTCCTCTTCAAGAGATCCTCCCCCTCATTGGCACTAAAGGCTCTCTCCCTTGCCTGATCTCTTCTTTCGTTCTGATACTTCCCCCTCCCTGACGCGCCACTTGACATCGGGCCACGCTCAACTGGCCGTCGTGTCTTGGATATTTCCTTTCCGTCTACTTCACTACCAGCACTGCCAGTACTCTCGCTGCCCACCTCCCGCTCGTCCGTCGGTAACTGTAACCTATCCATTTACAAAAGTACGCAGTGCCGCCTATTTGCCCTATTTCACCCCTTACATCTCATTCCGAGAACCTTTTCTTACAAAGCGTAAGAAAAGGCCAAAATCCTGAACACAAAACTACCCTGCTCTCTTGCAAACCTAACCTCACTTTCTCTATTTAGTCAAATCCCCCCCCCCCTAACTACAATGTAAATTAATTTTTATCTTCCCAATGAACCCCTCACAGCCGTACTCACCTCCTAGACTTCTACCCTCACACTTCACTCACACCTTCCACACAAACTTTGTAAAAACTTCTCACCGCCTGTCACTACACACTTTCGCACTACCGCCACCAACATGTAAGTCTAATTCACTATTACTTAATAAGACCTTCAGGTTTGTTTGAATTAAAGGAATAATTATTTATTTCAAAGAATATTAATTGTGTCAAAAATATATTTATTTTACAAAAAGTGTTGCTGCATTCATTCCAATAAAGCATTTTTTTACATAAATTAGATGTGGTTTTAACATAAATAAATATTTATTGAGTTGAAATAAGGCCTTAATTTGATCATTACAATCAAATTATTTATAAAAAAGAAACATCCACTTCCACAAAATAACTATATCTTTGAATTAAACTTGATTTGGTTCGAAGAAATTTTTCTTTTAATGTAGAATGCGATGGACACAATTCTGAACAAATATTTCGTCCTATCAAATAATCATTTCAATATGATAAATTCATATTCCTCCAACCTAAATAATTATATATTATAATATATAGGGTCGGCGTTATTTGTCTTAATCATTTACTTCTTTCCATTAAATTTATATGTTGTTAAATTCAATATGATACATTTTATTTAGAAGGTAAATAAAATGTACTTTTAGTGCTGAAATTGTAATAAATAAAAAGCATATATGAGTATAGTTTTTTTTTCATGATCTTTTAATAATTTGGTGGTAATTCTTTTTTTTTTCCTAGTGGTCTTTAATAAATATTTTTTCAATATTGAATTAAATTTAGAAGTTTAAAAATACACTCTGTAGCTCAATATTCTTTGCGGCATAAACAGTCACTTTTTACATGTATTAATTACGCCTCGTATCTAGATTCGCCGAAAATATTCGTGTAATTTTCAATTAATTTTGTTTAACAGTGGCTCGTTTCATCCGCAAATAATGGGTTAAAACTTTAATTCATTACATTTTGATTTAATGGGATTCATGAAGTTTTAATTGAATTAAATTAAATTTTAATTTGAAAAGTAAATAATCAAGAATAACTTTAGTGCTTACTAAATAACAAAATTTCAATAAACCGTGTTTATCAAAAACGTAACAATAATTTCGAATTTTGCGTTTGGAAACTGACTTTCGAAGGTTGGACGTCGAATTTTCGGGAATTATTGACTTGAAAAGTCATTAATTAACAAAATACTCACGAGCGGCGTTTTTCCAAGTGGTAGTGACCTTATTTAGTCAGACGCGTACTTCCATTTAATTAGAGGAGATAGACATCCTGATAAGAAAATTTTATTTAAATCAAATTTTTAAAAGATAAGCACAATTCCAGCCTTTTCATCCCTAAAAAATGGGAATAATGTTCTACTTTTCATAGGTAAAAAGTGACATAATACGAAAATGATAAAACATGCATTTGTAAGAACACATTTTACGATAAGCAAACCACTCACTGCAAGAATTGTGGTACCGAAAATTTCCCAATACTTTTAATCTTTTTTCATTATTTGAATTTTCGTCTATTTTTGTAGTTTCGAAAATTTATAAGACTTTCAAAATTAAAAATTTGTTAACCTACAATATGCCTAATATCTTTGATTGTGATCAAATATTTAAAATTTCTGAAATTTCCAAACTCTAAAATTAGAAAATTGTTTCCAATTTTCTAAAGTTTGTAAACAGATCAAAATTTCTGAGATTTTTAAAATGTTTGAAATTCCTTAGTGTTCAAATTTTTTTCAAAGGATCAAAATTTCTAAAGTTTCTAAAATGTTGAAAAAATTTAATTATCAATATTTGTAACATTTCTAAAATAGTCAAAATTATAATAATTTTGAAAAATTTATAAGATTATAAAATTTTCGCAAAAATTATGAAATTATTAAAATTTCTCAAATTTACTGAAATTTCTAAGATTAAAAAATTTGTTAAATTATCAGAATTTCTAAATTTTTTCGATTTCCGTAATGTGGAAAATTTCGAAAATTTGTTTAAAATTTCTAATGATTTCAAAATTTTCTAGTATTTAAATTTAATACAGCAATGTCCATGCTTGAAAAATAATATATTAAGAAAAAATTCTTGTTTAAAACAAGTATTTATACAAGAAACTTATTTTGAATCAAAATGTTAGTTATCTTGTTTTGTAATATCACCTTACCAATCGCAAATAAATGTAATATCTATCATTTATATTTAGGAAAGAAATTCTAATTCTTCTTCTCGATTTGTTTCTTGCCAGGACGTCTAATTTATCATATTACATTTAAGGACGCGGCTGACCGAAAAATACAACTACTACTTGGGAAAACGTCGCTTCACGAGTATGGTGCTGATGATTGTTTTATTCGACAACTCGCACAATTTTGATGTCCAAACGACAAGAATAGGTTTCCAAATGTAAATAAATAACGTTCAAAAAATTGAAAAAAGAATTTTTTTAAATAAAAATTTGTGATGCAGCGTGAAGCTAGAACTCCAGTTTTGAAAACTCAATATTTTTTTGCGTTTTTCCGTCGAAACGATAAAATTTGATTACCAAACATGACTGAATGATGACCACACCATTCCATTAAACAATAGTTAGATATTTTTTTCTTTTTGTGCTCACTTAATGGGCATTTGTTAAAGGCTCTTGAATTGGAAATCACTTCCACGAACACATGAAAACCAAGTTTCTAATTTTTTTAAACCTAAGTACCATTTTAGAGTAACAGAAATAATAAGTAAATTTTAAAATATTCTAAAAATAATTTCAATTTCTAAAGCTTATTGAAACTTCAGCCTTTGTGTTGAAAATTAAAATACTTAGTTCAAAAGTTTTTTAAAATTGAAAAATGAGGTACTTTATTGAAAATTTATGTATTTTTTTGATAATTTATTCTTTGTTAGAAAATTAATGTTCTTGCTAAAAAAAACTGACTTTTTATTTTATGAATATAATATATAAAATTCGAAAAAAAGTATATTTATAATCCAAGATTTGATTTTCTTTACTAAATTATAGAAACTTTTAGCCAAAAATATTACAATAATTTTCTACTGGATTCTCACTCTGACAATATTGATTTAAAACAAGAAGGTTGAAAGCTGAACCAAAATAGACTAATTTTCAAACAAATTGCATTTATGACAAAAAATGGTTCATTTTTGTTCAAGAAGATTAAATTTTTTCTAAAAAAGGAGAATACTCAAAAAACTAAAAAAGTGCATTTTCAAAAAAAGTGTTCGAAATTCAACCGAATATTTTAATTGCAAACTGAGTAGTTAAATCGTTACCTTAAAGGCTGAATTTTAAAGAAACTTCAAAAATTAAAATTACTCTTAAGATATTAAAAATTTTATTTATATCTCTCACTCTAAAATAAAACTTATTTTAAAAACCAAAATTAGAAACTTGGTTATTATCACGTGTTCTTGGAAATAATTTCCAATTTGAAAGCCTTAGTGTCTTCAATAATGCCTTGAACATTGTCCACGAAGTTAGCACAAGAGACCAAAAATATCCAACTTTTGGTAAACGGGATCGTTTGATCACCATTTCGTAATGTTTGGGAACCAATTTGGTCGCTTGGACGGAAAAACACAAAAAGATATCGAGTTTTTAAAATTTAAGTTCTAACTTCACGCTGCACCACAAATTTAAATCTCTTTTTCAAAAATTCTTCAAACAGTTTTTTGGACGTCATTTTTTAACGTTTGAAAACTCACTCTTGAAGTTTGGACGTCAAAATTATGTGAGTTATCCAATAAAAGAAACATCAGCACCATACTTGTGAAGCTATGTCTTCCCAAGTGGTAGTTGCCTTCTTTGGTCAGCCACGTCCTTAAATAAAATATAATGAATCAGACATCCTGACAAGAAACATCTCGAGAAGAAAAATTCGAATTTCCTTTTTAAAGTCAAGTTATTCTTAAATATTTATTTTACAAATTAAAATTTTAATCAATTCATTCAAAACTTCGTGAATCAAATTAAATAAAAATATTACAAGCAAAAATTATAAGCCATTATTTACGAAATGAAATGATCTGCTGTCGAACAAAATTTTTTGAAAATTAACAAACATCATCCGCAAATCTAGATACGAAAGTTAAAGTAAAAAGTTACAAAGACTTTTCACAGGTTGCTGAATTACCTTCTGGTTATTTCAGTAAAGATAACATTATTTGAAAATATCCTTCTTTTATAACATTTTTTTACTTATTACGATTCTCATTTTGGTATAAATTTTGCAAAAATATACATTATATAGCTCCAACAAAAAATATTTTCATTACGTATATCAAAATGCAAAAAGCCGAAACTTAACGAAATGTAGTTCGTCTTTTTTAAATAAACAATTTTATTATTTTTATGAAAAAATATGCAAGGAATAAATGGAAAAATAAAATTTTTTTTAAATAAGCTCAAATCGTGTCTTAAATGTAGTCCGACAAACTTTTTAAAATCTTTACGATTTATAACTTACAATTCTTTAAAAAATGTATCATTCAGAAATAATAACAATATTGTCATTTTATAATATAACATCTTGTTTTAGATCTCAATGATAACTGATTTTCAAAAATTCCTTATTTTAGCCTAGAATTAAAGTTTTTTTTCTTCAAGAATTACTTCTTTGAGACTAGACAAAATACTTTGAGTTATATGTAAACTTTAAATAGAGTTCGGAATTTTTTCTAAATTTTCAGGTTTAAAATTTTCATTATTTTAGAACACTTCTTCTTACAAGTCAATATCAAAATTTAAAAATAAATCCCCTATTTTTGGTTTGAATCATAATTCTTGCTTTAGATCTGAATAATAGTTTTTTTTTTACAAATTTTCACTTAATAGATCTTCTAGATGATTTTCTATTTTAAAGAAAAAAGTAGATTTTTCGGAAAATTCCATATTTCAGATATGAATAATAGTTTTTTTTAAATCTCTTGTTATAATCTAAAGTCCAATTTTTTTCTGAATGTACTACGCTCCATATTTAAACTTTTACTATTTTAGAAAGTTTCTTGTCGCAAAACAAATTTTCCTTCTTTAAATATTCTTTATTTCAATTCAGAATAGTAATTGTTTTCTAAAATTTCCTCTTTCAAGTTAGAATCGCAATTCGTTTGTTAAATTCCTTGATTATAGGAACTGATATAACTTTTTAAATATTTTTAAATTTAGTTCCTTAAAATTTTTTCCTAAATTGAAACATAGATTAAAACAACTTTTTATCAAGAGGGTCCCCACATCTTTGGGGAAGTTTTTTTCCATTTTGAATCTCTCGAACATATTCAAAGTTTTTTCTCCGTATAAGAACAACGTCGAAATTGTTATTCTGTTTTAATTAACAGTGTATGTATTCAGTCTCTAAACTATTTTTTACAGTCTGCAATGTTCTTAAAGATATTTTCTTAATTGAGGAAGTAGGGAAATTAAACTTAAATATTCATTTCACGAATTCAAATTGCGTGAATGCGATAAAATAAAACACATTAAATAAAAATATTAAGAATAAGTTACGAAATAGATTGAATTGCTGGTAATTAAAATTCATTAGAAACCAAACAAATGTTTTCGGCAAAGCTATACTCGAGGCATAAATAAAGAAAGGCACAATCGATTGTGTTTATAAATAATTCCGATTTTCTCATTTTTAAACAAGATCACTTAAAAAAACATTATCTTGGTGGAGAGGAATTAGCCCATTTAGCAGTATCGAAAATTACCGTCTCATTGTTTAAATATAGATAGAAAGCTATATATATGTTTCATTCTATTAAACTTTTCCTTTTATTTTGACGTAGCATATCAAAATTAGAAAGTCCAATATTTAAGAATATGACGTACACATTTCTGAAAATTCCAAGCTATTAATGAACACTTTTAGGTATTTTAAACACAAATTAGATAAAAATAAGGAAATTACTTTTAATTCTTGTTTATAAACGTACTGCTATATTTGATTATTTTTAAGGCCCAGTCATTAAAGCTGGCAAATAGACAAAATTTTGAGATATGAGATATACAATCTTTCTCATTCCAACTCATTCTTTTTTAAAGATTAAACGAAAATCATAATGCAGAAGTCTTGAAAGTTATTATAAATAGCCGACGAAATTCTTAAATAATTTGTTCATCCTAATATTTTTTGGTCATCGTGAAAAATTAGAAGAAATGAAGACAGCTTTTGCTGCTCTACTTCTCACACTCGTGGAGTTCCTGTTTAACGGATGTAAGTGTATTATAATATTACAATTAATATTTTTAACAATAAAATTTGAATACTTTAGTCATTCATTTAATGTAAACTTCTGTTAACAAAAAAAAACAAGAATCCAACGACCACATTTGGACCACAAAGAACAAAAAAAAACAGAAGACTCCTATTACAATCTGAAATTTTTTTTTTTAAATAATGGTGGGTCAAAAATAAAAACGAGGAAAGAAAAAAAAGGCAGCCAACCACATCCCCTTTCTTCTTTTTTATTTCTTTCGTGTTCTTTATTTTTATTACCATAGTATGCACCAATTAGATTATTGAACGGTAAACAGGATTTTTAATTTGGATTTTAATCTAATTTAAATTTATTAAATTTTGATTAATGAATATTTTAAATATGTAACTTCTCTTTGTTGCATAATAGAGAGATAGTAAGAAATTTGATGAAATTTCACAACCAAAAAATTATATTCCCTACATTTAAATAAATATTCAAAGTTGTGAAATAATAACTATGCTACGGATTTGAATTTTTCTGAATTCAATCTGATTAAATATAGAAGCATTAAGATTATATTTTATTCTAAAAAATTCAACATTACAAAAAATTTGCAAACCTATACATATTCACCGTATTTAAATTTAAATCCTTAAACATTGAAAAATATTATGTAAAGTTGCAAATTTTACATCAGTCAAAAACGCATCTAGCTAAAAACAATTTTAAACGAATTCAGTGAATTGTTATTGTTCATTGAATAGCCAGAGATTTCAAAAAATTTCAAAAGTTTTCTGAATATTACTGGTCACGCAAAATGAAAAATTGGTTAAGAAAAAATAAGACAATTTTCAAAATAAAAATTTGTGATAAACCTGATTTAATATTCTCGTTATTAATTGAATTTCCTTGCAGATAATATTTTTTTTTAATTTGCTTTCTCCTGAAGATTATATTTTTGCTTGTGAACTTTATTACTTGATTAAAAATTTCTCAATTTTGTTTAAGCGACATCCTTTTGAATTGAAGATCAACCCTTTTTGATTGAAAATTTAACTATTTTCGTAGAAAATTTTCTTTTTTCTCAAAATTCATATTTTGGCACCAAAAAGTCACCTAGAATATTTTTAGATGAAAATTTAACTCCTTTTTTGAAAATTAATCTTATTATTTCAAAATGCCATCTATTTTAGTAGAAATTGCAACTTTCTTGAATTAGAATTTAAGTTTTTGGTTGAAAATTCCATAGTTTTGTTGAAAAATCATCCTTTTTGTTTAAATTTAATATTTTGATGTTGAAAAGTCAAAGTGAAGTTATTTTGGGATAAACTTTTTTTTTATTTTGTCTTTTTGATTAACAAATTCGACCTTTTAAGTAGAAGTTCATAGTTTTTTGATAAAAATGCAAACTCCTTTGCTTGACGCTTCAGACATTTTGTTTTGCGATTTTGGTTGAACAATTTTTTTGTCCAAGATTCCTATTGTTTCTTAAAAACTCATCTCTTTGGTTACAATTTTTATTATTTTGTTGGCAACTGATAACAACTGATGGTTGACATTTTTTCCAAAAATACTTATGACGTGAATAGAAAAAAGTTACATTCAATCAATATAACGAAATCTTAAACACAATAGTGCAAGTTTGAACAGAAGAAATAAATTTTTGACAAAAAAAAATATTTTTAACTAAAGTCTTTAACATTTAACCAAGTGGTTCAAATTTCAACAAAGCATGAGAATTTTTAAGCAAAAAGATCAATTTTCTGCCAAAATAGAAAAATTTTCAAAAAAATACATACGTGCATTTTTAATCAAACAGTAGAGTCTTTGACGAGATGAATTACTTACAAAAAGTTCAATAGTAAAATTTTCAATTAAAAAGAATGAACTGCTAACAAAAACTTTTGGGTTTTTTATTATTAATTTTGTTCACATTTAAACACAAAAACGAGAAAAAGGTCAAGTTTGTTCGAAACAGGGGCAAAAAGATGAATTAATGAAAAGAAGAGGAAAAGGTTTAAAAACTATTTGAAAATTGTCCTATTTACTGCATTTATATTGAATATTATGATTTAGTAATTACCTATTAGATAACTGAAAATTGGATGAAAATATATTAATTTATTTGCGACTGTAAATATTACATTTTAAAAAGGCTATAATAATAAAAAACATAAAAAATCGGTGAGTTAAAAAAAGAACCAGGTTGTTTGACATATTGAACTTTTTTTATAACAATGAGATTGCAATTTCTTGATTCTTTGAAATAGCCCAAGCAGACAAATTGATTTGTTTCTGTGCAAATAAGACAGGTAAAACACATAATCACCTTCGTGGCTTATTATTTCCAAATATTAAAAGTGTACACAATTCAAAATTCTAGAATAACACATTTTTTAATGATAAGAATATTTTCCGAATTAAAAAACAAATTAAATAAATTAATAAATGATTATATCTGACAATTATTAGTAAAATAATTTATATCTACTTTTATTAATTTTCTAGATGAAGCTAGATGAATTTATAACGATATTATAAATTTTTTATAGTTTTTAGTTAATTTTTTTTTAACAAACTCAAAACAGATAATTTTTTAGGAAAATATTGTCTTTCTCACCATTATGCTCAGACTTATTTGAAATAAACTGGAATTAGAATTTGGAAACACAAATAGGGCGAAGAATTTGTTGCTTACATAATTTTAGTTTTATAAACAATATCCAACGACAGACGTTATGTTCATACTTTTTGCACGAAAAGAATCCTGTGTTATCTAATGCGTATCAAGGTAGCTGCTCAAACCTACTGACTTGCAAATTTTTGATAACAACTAACAATTAGCTTTGTTATAAATAATTTAAAATAACGAATATAAAATTTACGTCTTTTTTCTTGAAAATAATTTCTCTTACATTTTATATGTATTGAAATAGATTATTAGATTTAACTAGCTGCAGAATATTGTCAATATTTAACATTTATATTTTTTATAAATAATTTAAATGGAAAAGTTGTTAATCAATTTTTTCGGGAAATATTGTCAACAATATTTGAGAAAAAAATGAATTTGGTGAGCTATTTTTAAACGTATTTGATGCAAAAGAATTTCTTTCCTTAAAAAGATGAAAATTTTGTATTTGACAACACAAATAACGATTATTATGAGGCGAAACAATTTTTTTCTGCAAAAGAAGATGATGGTTTTCTATTTTATAAATTAAGTTATTTACATCAAAGCTACATATTTTTTTTATTTTTAAGATAGTTTTGAGCAAGTTTTTTTACGATTAATGTACTAAAATATTTAGTGGAAAATCTATTTTACTTTTGATTCGTGTTTTTAGTAGCCATTTAACCTTTTTAGTTAAAAATTCAACTTTTAGGTAGGAAAATCCATTAAAAATGAAAATACTTGGTTGAAAACTCATCTAATGCGTAAAAGTTTCTTTTTTTTCTGTGTAAAGTTGATACTATTTGATTAAAAATAATTTTTTTTCCTTGAGGATTCAAAAACTTTGTTTGCCATCAAATTTTGGTTGAACAATTTTTTTTTCAAATAATAGTTTTGTTGAACATTCATATTTTAAGTTGAATATTCGTCTCTTTGGTTCAAATTAGAACTATTTTATTAAAAATTGATATTCTTTAATTGAAAATGTTACTCAATAATCACGTTTTTTCCTCAAATTTCACGTTCTTGCTAGAAAATTCAATTTTTCTTTAAATTCATTTTTTATTTTGAATTTATTTTTATTCTTTTAAATGAGATTCTACCTCGTTTAGTTTAAATTTCAAATACATTTTTTTTTTTTGAAAATTTAATTAAATATAATTAAACCTTGTACGCTTACTATTGGGTTTCCCAAATTTGTTAGAGAAAATTTAACAAAAAAAGCAATGGATATCAATTTATTTTAATCCAAAATATTATTCTAAGGTCTTAAATTAATTATTTAGTATACGAGGGTGGATTGATAAGTTTCTGGCCTGACCAAGAGATGGCGCCACTAGGCCTACCTTGAGGTGGCGTTCTATAGTACCATCCTTAGATAGCTTGTA
>NC_046658.1:150226855-150229369 GCF_010883055.1 Belonocnema kinseyi
CAGCCTTGGAGGAGATTATGTTGAGAAATAAAAAAAAAAATTCTTAAAAACGTTGTTTTTCTTGGTCAGGCCGGAAACTTATCAATCCACCCTCGTAATATTCCTGTTCAATATTGAATTTAAATTTAAGTTTCTTCGCAAAAGTTCCAAATTGGGGGCGATATTATATATACCCTACAGATGTATTCTGTTCAAAAATCATATTTTAGGGTAGCAAGATCTCTTTTTTAAATAATAAAGAAATTAAATAATTTTTAACTTGTATATGGAATATTGTTTTATGCCGTTTATAAAAGATCCTTTGTTAAAAATTTTGCAAGATTTAAATGCTAGTATTTAAATGTTAATATTCAGGGAAAATAAGAAAATAGACAAGGAAAAAGAAGGGCATTTTAAAAATGATATTTTGCATAAACCTAACAAGGTTTGAAAAATTTTAAATATATGCAAAATCTCTTAAATTTCAAAAAATATTTTTAGATGACTCGAATTTTTCTTGAAATTTCGTTGAAATCATTTTAAATATAAAAAATTGTCTGAAAATCTTCTGAATTCTATTAAAAATCTTAAGAAAATAAGAAAATATTATTGAATATTTCAGACGTGTCAAAAAAGGTCCCAGAAGATTTGAAAAAAAACTATTTTACAGGATCTTACAAAATATTAGTAAGAACCTTTAATTAAGGGTATTTCCAACTTTGTCAAATAAGTATTTAGTTTTAACACTTTTTATCAACAATTTTCAATTTTTCAGAAAAATATTAGTTTCTAGACGTTCGCGTAATTGCTTTTCACGTATTTTTTTAATGTTACCAATTTGAAACATTTTGTTCTTAAATCTTCTCTTTTTTGAAATTTAGGAAAATATTTTTAAATCTTTTTCAATCTTTTTAAATTTTCTCTTAAAGTTCACTTTCAAAATTAAAATAATCTAGGCAAGTTGTTTAATGAACCTGAAGAATTGTTGTCATTATGTCGGATTGTTTAAAAAGTCCTAAAATGTCTTACAATTTTTAATTTTTTTGAATCGTTTCCAAACTTCTAAGTATTCCTTCAATGTGCTGAAATTTGTTCTTAAATTATATATTATAGCAAAGTTTTGCTTTAAAATCTTTTACGCTTTTTTTTTTAAATTCAAGGCAATAATTTGAATGTTTCGCATCTCCTCGGCTCTAAAAATTTTTTTTAGCTTTCACCTTGACCAAAGGCAATGGCAAAGTTTCACATGCTCTTAATTAAAAGTACTTTGGGACGTTTCAAGTCAGTAAATACATTTTATTAAAATTCTCAGAAAAATTTGCTATACTTTAAGGCCATTTTTTACGTGTTAAATAATTTTTCAAGATTTTAAGAAAAATTTGAGTTAGCCTAAAATATTTTCAAAATTTAAGAGGTATCGAACAGATTCAAAAGATTTAAAAATTTGGAAGCATTTCCGAAAATTTATAAAATATGTTTTACGTCTGTCGATCGTCTGGAATTCCTCAATATATTTCAAAAGGGCTCGAATTTTTCCTAATATTTCGTAAAATTGGTTGAATAACTTTTTTTAACCCATTAGTCCCCAACGTTGCGTAAACGAAACATTTTAAAAATTATTTTTTTTCAAAATATGTCATCTATTGAAATGAACTATTCTTGGCTGCAACTTATTCCCAACATAACTGGGCTTATGTTTTTCATTAAATACGTTGATATAATTAAAATTTTTATTTTTTGCAAATTTATAAACTAAGCCGAATTTGGGATTTCCTCTACTATGTTTTCATCGATCCTATTTTCCGAGGCAGAATATAATGGAATTTTCCATATTGTCAATTTAGATTGAGCTGACCTGAAGTAAATCAGATATAACATGATATTTGAGAAAGTGTTTATAGTTTTTGAAGGCCTGACGTGTTTTATTATTGTTGCGTCTACGCAACGTTGGGATTCCCTGCGAGAGTGCGTCAACGTCCGTTCAACACGTCGCCGTGGTTAAGTTCTGTGTGATTATTCATCGTAAATGATTATCAGAATTAGTGAAGTGAAGTTTTGAAATATATTGAACGGAAGTAAGTAAATTTCGCAATTTATATATAAAGTTTGTATTATTTTATTTACTTAGTAAACCTTTTTCTCAAATAATTTTTTTGTTATAGTGATGTCTTGGAAAAACGAAAGACGTCTGTCAACTGCTGAGATCTTGGCTATATTGGAGGAGGATGAAGATTTATTGCAGGCTAATATCATTGATGCTGTTTACATTCCACCGCCTGTAGATGAACTTACAGACGAAGAGGAGATTGACGACGACATACGTGAAAACGGGGAAGATTTACCAGATTGACAAAAGTACCCTAAAACGATTTTTTGGCATACTCATTTTTTCGGGGTACCATACGTTACCAGCTACAAAACTATATTGGTCGTAAGATGAGGACAAAGGTGTTACGTTAGTTAGAAACTGTATGAGTAGAAACAGATTCGATTCGATAAAGCAGAACATACATTTATCAGATAACAACCATCTTG
>NC_046658.1:150229469-150294383 GCF_010883055.1 Belonocnema kinseyi
TCTAATGGTTACTTATTCAAATTTATACCTTACGGCGGAAAAACAACCACACATGAAAGCGATTTGGGACTAGGAGAGAACGTGGTACTGGAACTTTTGTCAATTGTTCAGCAACCATTGCTTCATCGCGTGTTTTTCGACAACTTTTTCTCTTCTTACAAGTTATTCTGTTTGCTGAAAGAAAATGGTTTTAACGCTACTGGGACAATTCGTGAAAACCGTACATGTAATAGCACAATGGAAACTGTGAAGAGCATAAAGAAAAAAAATCGTGGTACTTATGATTTTTCCTTTGATAATGAACAAAAAATTTTATTAGTTAGATGGAACGACAATTCTGTCGTAACTGTTGCAACGAATAACTGCACCATTGAACCTCTAGTAAGCGCAAAAAGGTACAACAGAAAAGAAAAAAGGAAGGAGTCCATTCCTCAGCCAAAAGTTACAGCCGAGTATAATCAGCATATGGGGGGTGTTGATTTACACGACAACGGAATGTGCAACTACAGAATCAATGTGAAAGGGAAAAAGTGGTGGTGGCCTCTCTTCGTGGATTTGATTGACAGTGTTATTGTGAATTCCTGGAAAATATACAATTTGGCAAACAAATCAAAAATGTCACAGTTAGAATTTAAGTCTAACATAGCAGTCACTCTTATGAAAATGGATGAACCAGCCATCGAAAATTACATTCAAGGTGAGGAAAGAACGGAATCAGGTGACCATGTAAGCTGTGCTTCAAGACCAAATTATGGACGACCATCAAAAGGCTCATTACCCATGGATATTCGATTTGATGATGTTGGCCACGTGATAATAGAGGAGGAAAATAAAGCAAGAAGAAGATGTGGACAATGCAAAAGCAACACTATATACATGTGTGCCAAGTGTCACGTGCGTCTCCACACAAACTGTTTTGGTCCATTCCACACTAAATGTTAATTTTTGGTTTCGCGACAATCCCAACGTTGCGCATACGCAACATTTTGTTATAAAAAAAATAAAAACGTGTAATTTTTTTTATCTATTAGTAACAGTTATTTAAATATATTTTCAGTTATAAAATGGAATAAAAACATCAAATTAGTTTTATTTTATCACCTTGGGAACTAATGGGTTAAACTCCTAGATAATTTTTTTACATATCTGAAATATTCAAAAATATTTTTGGATTTTCTTAAAATCCTGAAAAAATCTTGGGAAATTTTAAAGCAATTTTGTCACATTTTAATTAATTTTTCAAAATTTCAAAAGAAATTGGAGTCATTTAAAAATGTTTTTAGGAATTAAAGAGGTTTTGCATGGATCTAACATATTTTAAAACTTGTAAGGTGTTTGAAAAGTTACAAGGCTCGTTTTCCTTCGTCAATTTTTTATTTTCCAAATTTAAACTAATCAAATTTCGAAGAGAGGTGTCCAGACCGATTTATTTTAAACAGCTAATAATTGATAATAAATACTAATAAATGCTTATAAAATATTGTTCAACTCTGTCCAATTTTTTTGAATAGTGAAATTGTCTGCTAAAATTTTGCATGAAAATTATAATTATTTTTACATGGAAATATCTTTTCTGCTGGTTCTTTTTTATCACACGCTTCGTAAGATGAAAAAATCATTTTGAAAATCCCCTTCTTTTTTCTTGAACATTTTTTCGTTTTTCCCGACCGTTAACATTCAAATACAAGAATTTAATCTTGCAATATTTTTAACAAAGGATCTTTTATAAATGGAATACAAAATATTCCAGATATAAATTTGAAATTTCTTTATTTATTAAAAAAAAACCTTGCTACCATAAGATATGAATTTCGAACAGAATACACCTTGATTGTATCTAAGAGAGAGCAACCAATTTGAAACTATTGGGTAGATATTCGAATTTAAATCCAATATTAATAAGAAATGTGATACTAAATGATTAAATTTAAACCTTAGAATAAAAATAAATTATAATGCCAAAAAGACAGATTTTCAAGAAATAAAATTTTTTTAATGATAACAGAAAACAATGAACACTTAAATTGTTGCCTCTCCTAGCTAAAAAATATTTTTTTTATTGAATTTTTAATCAAAAACGTGAAATTTAAGTAAAAAAAATTACTTTTCTACAAAACAGTTGAATTTTCAACCAATAAGAGAAACCTTCATTTTAAAAAACAAATTCTCTAGAATTATATTAGCTCTCAACTGGGCAGGAAAATTTTCAATTAAAAAATATCAATTTTAAATAAAATAATTCCAAAGAGATAAATATTACAACAAAAATATAAATCTTTAACAAAAATATGATTCAAAACTAAAGTGCTTCAACCAAAATTTATTGTAAAACAAAGTTTTTGAATCCTTAATGGAAAAAGATTTATTTTTAATCAAGCATTAGCAGTTGTACCCTAAAAAATGAAATTTCGAATTAAATGTATGAATTTTTGAACCAAAAAACAAAACTTTCAAATAAAATGTTGAAATTTCATCCAAAAATGATTTTAGTTTGACTTCTCCATACAAAAGTATGAATTTTAACCGAGAAGTAAATTTTTTATTAAATAGATGGAGTTTTAATTATAAAAGACCAATTTTCAACAAAAAAATAGAATAGGTTAATTTTTATTTATAGGAATAAGTTTTAAAGGAAATAAAATAAAATTTCAGTGAAATAGTTTAATTTGTACCCAAACACTATAATTTTGCACTCAAAAGATTAGTTGCCTTTGCAAAAAATGTCGACAATAAATTGAGTTGAATATATTGTTAAATTAAAAAAAAAAATGAAAAACATATTTTTAACAAAATCGATCAATTTTGAAGCAATAATAAATTATTCTAACAAAATAAATGAATTTTTAATCAAATATTTAAGTATTTAATCAAATGTATGGGGCATTCTACATATTATTAACCACAAAAAATTTGTTTCACGTAATATATTTTTTTTCTTATTTAACAAAAAAATATTTGATATTTTCTTTTTATTTTAATGCGACACGCAAAGTTTGCGAGAAAATTTTATGTTCATAAAATCACCTTATTTAAATTGCTTATACTGCAATATCAAACGTAGATACGAACATTCACGCAGAAGATAAAATGTGGGCCTTTTCCTCAGCTTTCTAATAAAGTATACTAAAATCCACTTTAGTTATTTATTTATTTATTCAAATAAATCAAATATTCATAAACAATTAGTTTTTTCAAGATCATGAAAAACGTTTAGTCCACTATTTAAAATAAAAAAAAATAAAAATAAATAAAAAAAACAGGCCCAACTTGAAAATAAATCTATTTGTTTATAGATATTTGATTTACATTATTAAATGTATCATTAAAGTGGATTTAAGTATACTTCATTCGAAATTTGCGAAAAAGGTCCAAATTTTATCTTCAGCATGGATTTTCATAGCTTTGTTTAACATTGCAGTATAGGCAATTGAAAAGGGTACTTGGTACTTTTTTATGAGCATGCAATTTTTTTTTTAATTTGCTCGAAAGTTTTGCGAGTTATGTTGAAATGAAAAAATACTTATCAAATATTTCTAAGTGTTAAATTAGAAAAAAAATGTTTTAAGTGAAAAAAATTTTGGTGGCAAATATTGTGTGGAATGTCCCATACATATAATAAACTTTCTTGGTAATTATAAACATATTTATGTATACACACATTCTATAGTACTTTTTATTTATTTAACTTTGAGAGCGATATATCAATATCTTTGGACATGGTGAACACCAAAAAAATTTGTTATAACCATGGAATTATTTGGTCACGTGATCCGTGACCGACTATTTAGTTTGTCAGATTTGATACTGCTACTTTATTAGTTGGGACAACCATTTTCTGAGTTGCTCGTACTAAGAGAATAGTCCCTGCAACTAATGAAATTTATGTATCAACTAATGAAAGTAGAGGGAGAAAATTCGAGAAATTCTTGATTGATCAAATTTTATAAATCTTTAATATTACTAGTCTGCAGAAACTTGTTAAATTCAAT
This sequence comes from Belonocnema kinseyi, assembly GCF_010883055.1. Classification (NCBI taxonomy): domain Eukaryota; kingdom Metazoa; phylum Arthropoda; class Insecta; order Hymenoptera; family Cynipidae; genus Belonocnema; species Belonocnema kinseyi. The sequence continues at coordinate 150,233,459 of NC_046658.1, forward strand.
TTTTTTCACCACAAATTAGGTGATGCCGAAGCGGGCAAACTGAGAGTGCACTTCACGAATCGGATAGATTACACTGGTCGATTAGGGCCTGAAGAAAACGATCCATTTTGGTTAGAGAACCCGGATAGAATTACTGAAAACTTTGGATATTATCAGGCTTGCGTGCGCACGTGTGGTGACGGCCTTAATGTTATTCATCATCGTACTGTTCAGCTTGAAGGTCGGATTGCCGGTAGTCTGGGTTTTAAGGAGCTTCCATTTAATCAAAAATATGAACCTATTCCAACTTCAGCTGATCTAGAAATAGGAGCTAAGACTTATGTAAGCGAAGGCCAATTCGTGCGTTGGACTTTCAACAACCCACTTCCAAAAACCGACAATTACCTGTTTATTACAATACCACACACTATGCATGTTTTTCACATTAAAATCAATCCACAATAAAAAACAAAAATAATGCTTAAACCAAAGGTCAGATCAACAATTTTATCAAAGTGTATGATTCTCTGGGACAGACCTCGAGTTTTCCACAAAAACAAATTAGTGAAACCTTTAACCGGAATTCAGGGTGAAGATGATCTACATCAAAAATTACGTCGCGACTTTCAAAATTATCAAATCGCTAATTCACAAAGGAATTAATTAATATGGGATATTTGTACATGTCAATTTTAAACAAATTTTCACTCTTCTTTCATTCGCTACTTTGAATTTTATCTAAAAATGTATAAATATACAGCAATCTGATGTTTTTCGCCCTACCCTATTTAAAAAGATTAAGGTTTAAATGAAACACCTGAATAACTGTCTAGCTGAAATATTATTCAAATGCGACAAGGTTATTTATGGAGTAGCTTTTGATGAGAAATCGAATTTTGCTGATCCATTTGACCTTGCACTTGACCTTCAAGGTCATTTCAAGGTTAACTTTCTATTTTAAATGGGAACACGGAGAAAAATGGATGCTAAACCGTAACATCTAGATGTTCAGGGTTAACATATTTTATATTCGACTATAGTACAACAAGCTAGGTATTTAAAGTTAGAATGTGTAGATCTTTAAAAGTGAGATGTTACTCTCTAACATCCAATATATTTAACTGAAATACACGAGAAATCAGATGTAAACTTTTAAAAATTTCTGTTGGAAATTTCCACTACATGCATTGGAAGTTTATTTCCTAAACGTAAGGCAATGCTACAATATATAATTTTGTAGTTTTCAAACGCTGGCATTGGTATTTTACGTCACATGTGTTAAAATTTAATAACACATGCCCAGTCGCCAGTAACTCGTGACCTATGAAAGTAAAAAATAAAAAATATATTTTAATTATTTTTAGAAGACTTATTTCTGGTAAAAAAATATAAAATAAATTTTCAACCAAGCAAAAACTTTTTTAGAGTATTTATAAATAAAATAGGCAGAATCTAATGAATTCGACATCTTTCAGACTAATGAAATTAATAACTCCATTAGTCTGGAACATGCCGAATTCATTACGTTCTACCTATTTTATTTATAAATTAAAATGTTCCCAGAGGTAAAAAAAGAAAACATCTTTTTCTTCCTAAAAATTGTTAATGTATCATATATAACGCGCATATTTATAGAATTCAAGAGATTCATAGAATTTACGAAATTCACAGAATTCAAGAAATTCAATAAATTCATGGAATTTAGGAAATTTAAGGAATTCATGGATTTCATGGATTTAATTAAATTCGTGGAATTTACGGACTTCCTGGAATTCATGGAATTCCTGGAACTCATGGAATGCATGTAATTTACGTAATTCATGCAATGCACGAAATTTCACTGATTCGTGAAATTCAAGAGAAATTCACGGAATGTATGGAATTCATGTATACTCACAAATTCCATAAATTCCAAATTTTAAATAAAAATTATTATTATTTTGGGACCTCACAATAATCAAAATCACAACAATGACAATAATATTTATTATAAAAATTCCTTACTTCCTTGACAAAATTATTGTAATTCCTGAGAAAAATTCTTTTTTCACATCTGAACAATAATTTTTTTGTCTTAGTTTTCACTTCATAAATCTTTTAGAAAATTCTATATTTCAGATACTAATAATAATTTTTTTTCTTCAAAATTTCCTATTCTAATCTGAACTCAAATTTTTTTCCGAATGTTCTATGTGCCATATTTGATTTGCTATTGTTTTTGAAAGTTTCTTGCCCAACATTTCTTCTTTAAAGTCAGAATCGTAATTATTTTCGTTAAATTTTTTGATTTCAGGAATTGAGATGACTTTTGAAATATTTTTCAATTTGCTTTTTCAATACTTTACGCTGAATTGATAAAAATTCTACATATTCGTCTCATTCTATTAAATTTTTTCATTTACCAAAATTCCCAGTTTTAGAATATCTAGAAATCAATATCCATTATATAGGCTTCAGAAAATGAACATGTTTTTAACCCATTCAAGAAGAAAAAGTTTATTTTTCTCCAGTTGTTCTGAAAAATTGTTTGCATTTAAAACCAGTAGTTACCTTTCAAGTGTTGTTTTCATTAAAAAAATTTTTTTTAAATTCGTATTCTTATCAAAGTAGTTCTCCTACCATCCATTTCTGAAGGTAACCAGGGTCATTAAACATAGCAAATAGAAAAATTTCGAGATCTGAGGTACACAATCTTTCTCCTTCCACCTCATTTTTTTTTGAAAAATTTAAACAAAAAGCATCATGCAGAAATCGTGAAAATTATTCAAAATAGCCGTAGAAACTCTTCAATAATTAGTTAATTATTTTCTTTCTGTTATTGTGAAAAATTAGAAGAAATGAAGACAGCTTTTGCTGCTATAATCCTCACACTCGTAGAGTTCCATTTTAACGGCTGTAAGTGTAAGAAAATAATACAATTAATATTTATAACAAAAAATTGCAATACTCCATTCATGAATTTTCCTAATACGTAAACTCTCTTTGTTGCATAATGAGATGAAGAGATAGTAAGAAATATTATAAAATTTGTCAACCATAAAATTATATTCTCTACATTTGAACAAATATTCAAAGTCTTGACATAATGACTATGCTACTAATAAAATTTTTTTCTGCATTCAATACGATTAGATCTAAAAGCATCAAAATTATACTTTAATTGAAAATAAAACATTCAACATTGTAACAAATGGCCACACCTTTAAAAATTAAAAAGTGTTTAGCATTCAAACGTGTGGTTGGAACTTCAACCAAAAAGGTGAATTTTTAACCAAGAAGAATAATTTTCTTGCCAAAAAAAGAAAAAATTTCGAGAAAATATGAATACGCATTTTCTGCCAAACCGTTTTTTACGAGATGAATGACGTACCAAAAATACAATATTCAAATTTTCAATTAAAATTTTCGAACTTATAAGCACAAATATTTGGATTTTTTTTTGTTCTATTAATTATGTTCATATTTAATTAAAAAACGAGAAAAACTTGAAGTTTCTTCGAGACAGGGGAAAAACCCGAATTTTTAAAAATACTGAAAAAGTATATAAAATTTGTTTCAAAAAAAGGAAAAAGCATAAAATTTAAGCAAGAAAACTAAAAAAACGGTATAACTAATTACAAAAACTTTCTATTATATAAAAAAAATATTCATATGTATTTTATTCATTTATTTTATCAAATATTATTATATAGTAAATGCCTATTAGAAAAATACTAATGTCATGAAAATAGGCGAATTTATTTCAGGATGTATCTTTTTTAAAAAGGCGAGAAAAATAAAAAAGATAAAAAAATCGGGAAGTTAAAAAAAGAACCAAATTGTTTATCATATTTAACTTTGTAGAAGACAATGAGATTGCAATTTCTTGATTTTTAGAAAGAGCTTGAACAGACAAATTAATTTGTTTGTTTTTTCTAATAAGACAGGTGAAACGCACAATCACCTTCCTTGTTTATTATTCCCAAATTTTAAAAGCTTACACTATCGAATATTCGAGAATAACAATTTTTTTATAACAAGATGATTTAACAAATTTAAAAACGAGTTGAATTAATAAATAAATTATTATATCTGACATTTATAAGTATAATAAATAATATTTACTTTTATTTATTTTCGGGGCGGAGCAACATAAATTTTTCTCGTTTTGTTTAACCACATACAGACATTTTTTTATAATTTAAACAAATGTAAAAAAGTGCACTTTTTACGAAAATATTTCCTTTCTTCGGTTTCTGACCTGATAAGTATCCATTTAATAATTACATTAATTATTGATTATACTTATTAATAAATTATCAATTAATACGTATCAAATTATCGGCTTAAACCTGCTGACCTGCAGAAATTTGTCAACAAGTAACATTGAGCTTTGTAATAAATAATTTCAGATAACGAAAATTACATTTCCGTCCTTTTTTCTTGAAAAACTTATCTTAAATTTGATATGTATTGAAATAGCTTATCAGATTCACCTCACTGCAAAAAATTTGCAAATAAAAACTGCAAATATTTGGTTAAAAATTTATGTACTTTGTTAAGAATTATTCTTTTTTTGGTTGAAATTTAATCTATTTCGTTCAAAATTCATTGCTTTAGCTTGAAAATTATTTTTTTTTTATTCAAGCCGAATTTTCTAACTGAAAATTTAATATGTAATGTTTTTTTTATATCAATCTGCTTCAATTCATCATTCCACTATTTGTTTGAAGATTTCTGTATTTTGTAAAAATTTTATATTTGGTAGTGACTAATTCTCTTTCTTCGTTAAGAATTTAACTATTGCAGGTATAAATTTCATAAAATACTAAAATATTTAGCAAAAACTTCATATATTTTGTTAAAAATGATTTATTTTTGGTTAAAAGTGTATCGTTTTGGTAAAAAATAAGTTTTTTCATTAAAATTCAAAAATTTTAACTAAAAATTTAACTAAATTTGTTGTTAATTTGTTGTATAGCTATTTAATCTTTTAGGTAGAGAATTCAAGAGTCTGAAGAAGAATTTTTGAAAGGAAACCTTTTTGGATAAAAATTCATTTTTTTCTTCGAAAGTTTTCATTTTGTGTTTAAAGATTTATCCGTTTTATTATAAATTTCATGTTTTTGTATAAAGGTGCTACTGTTTGATTAAAAATAAATGTTTTGTCGTTGAGGATTCAACAAATTTGATTGCCAATAAATTTTAGTTGAACCACTTGTGTTTTCAATCATATTTGTGTTGAGGATTCTAATTTTTATTTGCATTTCATCTCTTTGGTTACACGTAGAACCATTTTATTCAAAATTAATATTTTTTAATTGAAAATTGCTTGTTTTTGGTTGAAAATCAAAATTTTTATACTTCATTTTTTGGCTTGAAGGAACAACAATTAAGGTAATAATTTTTTTTTAATGATTAGAAAATGTTAATCTATAAAAAATTCGTCTTTTTGGTTTTATAATCTATTTTTATTTGTCTGATTGAAATTTCATACATGCGTATATTATGTTTAAAAGTTATATTTTATGGTGAAAAATCTCTTTATTAATAATTAAAGAAATTTGAACATTTTAAATTTACATTTAGAATATTTTTTTATTTCATTCATAAAAAACACTTTGTTAAAAATATTGCAAGATTAAAATTCGTGAATGGGATTTTCAAAATGATGTTTTCGCCCTACGAAGCATGTGATAAAAAAATCCAACAGATAAAATATTGCCACGTAAAAGCAATTAAAGTTTTCACGAAAAAAATTTGCAGACAATTTCACAATTGAAAAAAATTGGAAAGAGTAGAGCAATATTTTGTAAAGTTTTAAACGAATTTGGAAATTAATCGGTCTGCACAGCTCTCTTAAAAATTTGATTAATTTAAATTTGGAAAATAAATAATTGTTGAAGGAATATTAGTCTTGTAACTGTTAAGAAACCTTTCAAGTTTTAAAATATTCGTAATCTATGCAAAATCACTTCAACTCCTAAAAATATTTTTAAACAACTTAATTTTTTTTAAATTATTCAAAAATTTTTGAAAATTGTCTTGAAATGTCCCAAATTTTTTAGGGACTTCAAGAAAATTTAAAAATATTTTGGAATATTTCAGACGTGTCAAAAATGTATCTAGAAAATTTAAGAAGAAGTTATTTTACAAGATTTCACAGAATGTTAGGAAAAATTCGAGCCCTTCTAAAATATATTCAGAACAACGTTCGGCAGAAATGAAACATATTTTATGAATTTTGGGAAATTCTTTCAAGTTTTAAAATATTTTTAATAGAGGCCGTTCCTCTTAAATTTTTTAAAATATTTTTAGTTCACCCAAATTTTTCTTAAAATCTTGAAAAGTTATTTAAAATGTAAGAATTTACCTTAAAATCTTCCAAACTTTTTAAGGAATTAAAAATTTTAATCAGCAATCTTTCAAAAAATTATTAATATTCGGACGGACTCGTGATTTTTTAACATAAATATGCGTTTTCTTAAATCTTCCACATTTAAAAAATCTTCATTATCTTGAAAACTTGTAAATTTATCTAAAAATTAATAGTTAAATTTTTTTAGTGTTGAAAAATTGAAATAATTTCTACAAAAGTCTTAAAATGTCTTATAAGTTTTTTATCTTTTTGAATCGTTTCCAAACTTCGAAGGATTTCTTCAATTCGCTAAAATTTTTTCTAAAATCATATAGCATGGCAAAGTTTTGCTTAAAAATCTTTGACGCTCATTTTAAAATTTTAGATAACAATTTAAAATGTTTTGTTATCTTTTTCAATATGCTCAGATAGCTCATAAGTAAAAAAATCATTTGAAAATTTCCAATAAATCTTAATTGCATGTTCTACGGTGACAACGTAACAGAAGCAGTCCTCGGTTATGAATTATTCTTTTGATTTTCACCATGTCCAAAGGCAATGATATATGGCCCTGAAAGTTTTAAATACAGAAAGTGAGAAAATAAATTGCGTTTGAATATTTACTTTGAGTAAAAATTTCCAAAAATTTATCCGAGTAAAAACTAAATTGTAAAATTTTCTTTTTCTTTTTGCTCACTGCGTTCACACGGATTGCGATATCGTGTTTAGAATTTAAAAGAACAAATAAAAAATACTAAAAAACGTTTGCCTGCATCAATATGTTTGTACTTTTGCAGAAAGTTTATTTATAAATTTGTAAAATAGAATATTACCAGTCCAGTTGTAACACCTTTGCAAGTAATGTTTCGTTTAAGGCCATGTGATGAGTGGGTCACGTGACCATATTTCTACCTTACCGCCACTTTTTTTATTTTCCAACTTATATTTACACGAAACACCACATCGAGTTGAAAATTTGGGATACTGAACAAGAAGCACTAAGAATGGCGGGTCTGGTCCTAAATTTGTATAATTATGAAAACAGTTTTTTGTTATAAATAACCTTTTTTGTTTTCTACATAATTACAAAAATTTAGGACCAAACCCACCTTTCTTAGGGCTTCTTATTTATGATTCCAAATTTTCAACTCGATGTGGCGATACGTGTGGAAATAAGTTCTGAAATAAGAAAGATGGCGGTAAGGTAGGAACCTGGTCACGTGACCCACTCGTCAAATGGCCTTAATGCATTCTATATTTTTTGATTCACATATGTTGAGAAATGACAATGGTAAGTAGGAAACAAATTTAGGATAATTTTACACATTTATTTTTTACTTGGCTAGGTTTTTTTTAAATTATTGCTCAACCGAAGTATATAAACGCAATTTATTATTATTTGGACATGGTCTTCAAACCATAAATATTTTTTTCCAAAACGTTTTGAATAGCATAGTTTTCAAATTACTGAAAAGCTGCCAAATTTTTCTTCGAATTTTAAAAAATAAGCTTCCCGATAATTTGACTTTTGCCCGTATCAGACTCGAACAACTGATTAGTTGGACCGACTATTTAGTTTGTCAGATTTAGTACTGCTTCTTTATTAGTTGGGACAACCATTTTCTCAGTTGCTGGTATTAATTTAATAGTCGCTGTAACTAATGGGATTTATGTGTCATAATATAAGTAGAGGAGAAAAATTCAAGAAATTCTTGATGGATCAAAAGTAATAAGTCTTTAATTTTACTAGTCTGCACAAACTTGATGAATGTAAATTTTGTCCCCACAAATTAGGTGATGCCGTTATGGGAAAACTGAGAGTGCACTTTAATAATAATGTTCATTACTCTGGTCTATTAATGCCTCAAGACAAAGATCCTGTTTGGTTAACGAACCCAGAAAAAATTACTGATAACTTTGTATTTTATGAAGCTTGCGTGCGCACGTCTCGTGACGGCATTAATATTATTCATCATCAAACTGGTCAGCTCGGCGGTCAGATTTCCGGTGAAGCGGGAACTGTGAGACTTTCTCGGAATTATAAACATAATTCTGTTCCCAATTCAGCTGATCTAGAAATAGGAGCGAAGACTTATTTAAGCGAAGGACAATTCGCGCGTTGGACCTTCACTGCACCACTGTCAAATAGCGAAAATTACCTTTTCATTGTAATACCAAAAACTATGCATGTTTTTCATATTAAAATTATTTCACAAGAACAAACAAGAACTGATGCTCAAACCAAAGACCCGGTGAACAATTTCATTAAAGAGAATGATTCCCTGGGGCAGACCTCGAGTTTCTCACAGAGAAAGAAAAGTAAGACCTTTCACGAGAATGCAGGATAAAGATGATCTGCAACAAAAATCACACAGCCACTCGCAAAATTATGAAATTGCCAATTCACAAATGAACTTATCAAGATTATCCATGTTCATTCTGAATCCAAACTTTCCTTTTATTTCATTCGCCACTTTGAAATTTCTCTTGAAATGTATGTATAGCTTCTGCATATTATGTATAAATAAATAAAATCCGCATATAATAGTAATAACGTGTTTTTCCCTACCCCATTTACGAAGTTTAATGTATAAATGAAAATTTATTTAAAAAGTCGCTTTGAGATCCCAGTGTTTATACAGGGCGTCCAAAAATTCTGGAAACACCTCAATAACTGTCCAGATAAAATATTATTCTAATCGGTCAAGGTCAGTATTGGAGTTACTTTTAACGAGAAATCGAATAGTGGCCTTCTATTTGACCTTGAACTTGACGCTCAAGTTAATTTCAAGGTCAACTTTGTTATAAGTCAGGTCATAAGTCAGACGTGACTTTGCAGGTCTGCTGAAAGTTATTGAAACCTAAGCAAGGTCCGCTTTGGCTTATCGGGAATGTCCTGTGATTCTTTAGGTCAAGAGTATCTTTTAATGAGAAATCGAATGGTGACCTTTAATTTCATCTTTAAATGATCTGGGATTGAATGACCTTCAGCATACCTGCCAAGTGACCTGGGTACATATTTAAACGTAAAATGTTCCGCATTGTCCAAAATAAGGGTTCCCATTTTAAAAAACATTGCTGAGCTGGAAATGACTTTTAAGGTCAAGTGCTAGGTCTATTAGAAGGTCACAACTCCATTTCTCGTTAAAGTTACACCAAGAATGACTTTGGCCTAAGGAATTATAAAGCCGTCCCTTTAACCCAAGCTTGACCTTGCTTAAGTTTGAGTAACCTTCAACAAAACAACAAAGTCACGAGTAACCTATGACCTGTGTACAAATTCAAACTTAAAATTTTCCGCTGTTTCGATTGTCGATGTCCCAAATAGGGATTAAAATTTAAAACAATCTATAATTGACATTGCAATAACATTAAAGGTCATATTCTGGATAAAATTTAAGGTCAACATTGCATTTCTCGTTAAAGTTGCTCCAAGACACTTCACTGAAATCACTTTGAGGCACTAATTAAGCTAGCGAAAGACAGCCGAGTCACTCTGCTTTGGATCCCTGGACACATCGGAAACAAGGAAAATGAGATACCGGATAGGCTAGCAAAGTTAGTGGGAAAAGAGAATTTTACTGGACCTGAGCCACTCGTAGGCATTTCCAGTAGGTTAGCCACTTAAGATATTAACATTTGGCTATCCGAGGAGCATCAGATGTAAGATAGGGCTACGAGAAAGTCCCCTCTGTAGGGTGTGCAGAAAGGATAATGAGACTTCTATTTCAAAAATGACCTTGAACTTAGGAAATACAAAGCGGTCCCATTAAACAAAGCAGCGCCTGGCTTAAATTTGAATGACCTTTATAAAACCTGCAAAGTAACACCTGGCTTATGACCTGAGTACATATTTAAGGCGGTACATAAAAAGTGGCGGTAAGGTAGGAATCTGGTCACGTGACCCACTCATCACATGGCCTTAGACGTAAAATTTCCGAGTCTTTCGATAGCCGATGTCGAAAATAGGGGTTCCTATTTGAGAGCATAAGGTGGACCTTAAAAAATTCGTGTTTTTCAATGCGAGTTTTTTCATTTGGGAACTTTATTAGAATTTTAGCAACATTAATATTAAGTTGATAGATTTTAAGATTTATTTAAACAGATTTAATTAAAAAATGGATTAATCAGGCATTTTTTAACAGAAAAAATCGGTTTTTCTATGGCAACTTTTCTAGTTAGGATATCGAAAAAAAAATTTTTCCTTTCAGATACTCGCGAATAATACAATTGTTTAATGAATTTTTTTTTAAAGAAATTATAAAATTTATCGACTAATTATGAATTTTGCTGAAATCATCATGCAGTTCTCCATTGAAAAGACTGACATAAAAAAAACGAGTTCTTCCATCCACAGATGCCCAAATAATGCATTTGTTTGTTAATATTTTTTTTAACTCATAACATTTATTAACTCATCAATTAACTCATCATGACTGTTGCCGCATTTATTATAAAGATCTAAATTTAGTCTGACATTAAAAAAAAGAGAACAGAATTTTTCCGTCGATGGATGCCCCACTAATGCTTGTGCGCATTACTTTTGTTTTAAAAAATCACAAAATTGACCAAAAAATTATAAATTTTACTGAAGTTTTCATGAAGTTCCTAATTAAAATAGTTGACATAGAAACAAAAGCTAATTTTTCTTTCGACAAACGCCTGATTAATGTATTTGTTTAAAAAAAAACATAAAATTGATCAAAAAATTATTAATTTTTCTGAAGTTATCATGAACTTTCTAATTATAAAAGTTGACATAAAAAAAAACGAGTTTTTCTGCAGACTAATACATGAATGAAGCATTTGTTGATTAAATTTGTTTGAAGAAATCATAAAATTTATCAACGAAATATAAATTTTTCTAAAATTATTACAAATTTCCTAATTAAAAAAAATTGCATTAAAAACAACGAGTATTTTTGTCGAAAGATATCTGATTTTTGAATTTGTATATCAATTTTATTTATAATATAAAAAATTGTTATCTTAAATGAAATTTTTCTATATAATAATGTCTTCATTTAAATCTTTTGCAATATAACTTGAAAAAACGTATATTTATGGAAGATCGTAGAAAAAATGTGTTAACAAATTTTTTTGTAGCTAGGTAGGTAGGGAACCAAACACACACACACACACATGTGTGTGTGAATATATATAAATTTTTGTAAATACATTTACATAATTGAATATCTTTAAAATACTGTAAAATAGATGAATGAAAAAAATGTAATTTCTGATTTTGGATTATTTTTGTATGCTGTCGAAATTTGAATTAATACAATTTTTCTAGTTTAAAAGAAAGTGGTCTTGAAAATTTTTTAGATACGCTCACTTTTTCAATTTTCATCAGAAAAAAAGCTACAAAAAGCTGTTATTGAATCTTGTCTAGTGCTCTCAAAAACCAATGTCTTCTTCTTTGGATTTTTTTCACATCGTGCATTGTTTGGCTCAAAATTTTTACTTTCGATTGATTGTTCAAATATTAAAAATGCTATAACTCTGAGAACTTTCTTTATATTAAAAAAAGTCATTATGAGTAATTGTTTCGATTTCTGATTAATACGAATATCTGTGCATAAAATTGGCAAATCTAAAAAAAAGGTTCCAACATTTTTTTAAATGTTCTAACGTTTTGAATTTTAAACCAAAATTGCTGTTTAACTACGGTTGGCTTAAAATGTTATAGTTGAGAATACTAAATTAAATTAAATTAAATTAAATTTAAACCTTTCAAACACAAATCTTTGCGCTGTTGAATTAAAAAAAGTATACATAAATTTATGATTTTGTAATTTAACGGCTTTTCACAAATCATTTTTTAACTATGATGTGTTTAAAGCTTTTATTTTATACCTGTAAATTGTTGATTTTTTGAAAGAAAAATGATGGATTTTGTAATATTTTGAGCTTCAATTGATAAATTTACGAATTTAAAGCATTCTAGTTTCATTGCTTCAATTAAAGTTTCAATTATATGCAAGATTGTATTAGGCCCAGCTATTCTTTAAATCTTGTATTAATCCAGAATTTATTTTTGTCAATTGTATTTAATCAATACAGTTTGAAAATAGAAATTACTTCTTATGTATTTTTCACTTTTCTTTCCCTGAACTAAAACGTAATTGAGAGGAAAATACTTAATTTCATTTTCATTTAATAATGCTTGATTTTCTTACCTGAACGATTCTTTTCAGGGTTCTTCTGATTCATTATACGATTCTGAATGGAGTTAAATTATACTGAATTAAATTTTAATTAATTAAAACTAATTGAATTAAGCAATAGAATGATATTCTGTAATGGCCCTGTTATAATGGAAGAGGGGTAAAAAAGGATTCGAGAAATGTCGTGTAATATTTTTTTGTGATTTTTTTTGAGTAGCTATCCTAACAAGATAGATCGAAAAGATTTTAATTTTTATAAATTGCCAAATTTGTCAAAGTGTAAAAATTGTTTAGGCTCACGAATGACTTGTTTAGGTTTAATTAAAAAAAATAGTTTTTAAATTGTCAAAAATAACAATTGAAAATTAAAGAAATATGTATAAACATTTATAATTTATTAATGAAACAAAGCTTATTTACTATATTGGATATTACTATAATTTTAATTATAGTTACTTTTTATATTTATTCTTCTGAAATTTTAATTAATCAGACATTTAACATTAAAATTAATCGCCAATTCGCAAAATTTATTCAAATAATTGTAGTCTATTGATGTTAAGCAATATTGTGATCATAATAAAAGTCAAATTGGAAAAACTATTTTTTATACTAAAAAAATTTCTACTGGAATTTTTCTCACTTCCGTATTTCGGAATTGCCTAAAATTAAGGAAGGTTGTTAGGACGACCGATTTTTTTTTAAATTACATTTTACCTTAGTCGCTACACAGGAATTAAAAAATGTAACAATTTGATTAATTGTCCAAATTTTATAAAGTTTAAAAAATAAGAATTCTATAGGTTGAAAAAATATTAAGTTTTTATATGTGCGCGAAAGATGAATTTTTAATCCAACGGAAGAATTTTCAACAAAATACATATGTACATATCCTAACGAATATTTGAAATTTTAACTAAAAAGGATAATTTTCCGATAGTTTTAATCTATGAAAAAACAAAAATTAAAAAAAGGGGGATTCATCTACCAAATAGATGGATTTTTGACAAAAATATCAAGTTTTTAAGCTACAAATTCTAATCTTCAGAAAAAAAATTGACTTTTGAACAGGGAGGGAAGAATTTTTAACGAAAAAGTTAGTTTGAGATCAGGAAAGGTGAATTTTCAACGAAAAAGTTGCTTCTTCAACTAAAAAACGAATGAATTTTCATCAAAGTATATAAATGTTCTACCAAATACTTTAACTTTCACGTTAAAACGGAAAAAATGGTAACCATCAAAAGGAAAAATACTTGAATAGTTTTACCAAGAAATAGAACCTTTTATTTTTAAAACCATTTTTCTCGATTAAAACGGAAAATATGCGTCTAATAAACAAAAGTTTTGCTTGCATAATTGTTTTTCTTTTATCATGATAAACAATTTTGCTTTTCATGATTTTTTCATATCTCGTAAAGGTTCACTTAAAAATAATTTATTTTCTATTTTTTAAAAAAGATTCATCCTTTGTTTTCAGTATTAAAATGAAAATATTAAACATGAATCTGCTACAAAGTTGCTGAATTTCGTACATAATTGTGGAATTTTCAAGACAAAAAAGCGAATTTTCTGCAAAAAGCAATTTTCCAATTTTTAATGGAAAACATTTACCCCTTTCCCCCAGTCCAAATTGGAACGTTCAACAAATTGGTTCGATTTTTAACCAAATAGATAAGTGTTTTACTAAAAATATAAATCGTTAACAAAAAAAAAAATAATTTTTAAGGCATAATTTTCTGATTGAATTTCTGATGAAGTAGTAAAATTTTTCATAAAGAATATTATTTTTCAACAAAAAAAAATCGACTTTTCAATCCAATGTTTGTACTCCTGAACTAAAAAAATAAATTTATATCTAAAATGAAATAGTTAAATTTCCGCTTGGATAATTAATTTTAAATAAAATAATGAATCTATTAAAAAATATGTTACCAATAAGTACAATTTGATACCTGATTGTTGGATTATTCAACAAAAAGTTGAATTTTATATTCAAAGAAAACGTTAAATCTTTAGCAAAAAATATTAATTATATATTTTAAAAATGTATATATTTGAGAAAAATATATAAATATCAAATAAGTAACAATATAATTTAACCGGAAAACAAACAGATTTGCAGCAATGAACCAAAACGGATTAATTTTTAATCGAACAATAAAATTTGTAGCCAAACAAAATTGTACCTTCTACACAAAATTATTATGCATTTTATAGAAAATAGTTGGATTCTTGTTGTAAAAAAATATTACTTGCATAAAAAAACAAAATAAATAAATTTTTATTACAAAATGAAAATTTTTATTTGAGAATAGCGAATTTTGAAAAAAGACCGTGGAATAGGGGTATTTTTTAAAACAAAAATTTATTTCAAAAATGAAAATGACTTTCTAAATATTTAAAAATGTATTTCTAATAACTTTTCTCCTAAATTGAAACATAGTTTGCGCAAAGTTAATAACTAGGGTCTCCCCAATTTGAAAGCCTTCAAAAATATTCAAAGTTTCTTCTTCCATTAAAGAGAAAAGTCTAAATTTTTATTAAATTTAATTAACAATTGATTATTTTATTCTTTAAACAGCTCTCTATATCTGACACGGTTTAATTTTTTTCACTTGAACGTAGCAATGTTATTTTTAAATTCAAAAAACGTACGTTTTAAGTCAAGGTTATAATTCTTTTGAAAAAATCTTTGTCACAGTCATTAATTATAAATTCAATACACAAATTTACTGCTCCAAGTAAAATCATGAATCTTTTTAAAAACTATTCTTCCCGAGGCAAAAGTATTGCAATTTTTCTAAAAACATTTTGTTTTAGATCTGAATTAATTTTTTTTAAATTTCTTGTTCTAAGCCAAAATCATCTTTCTTTTCCTCGTAAGAATTATAATCTTTCTCATAAATTTTCTGTACCAAATCAGAATAATATTTATTTTTAGTAATCCTCATTCTATTAAAAAGTTAATGTATTTCCTGATAAAATTTTTTTTAGATCAAAATGGTAATTTTTTGCTAAAAACTTCCACGTCTGAGTCAAAATGATAAATCTTCTAGGACATTCTCTGCTTCAAATAAAATAGAAAATCTTTTGGAAAATTCGTACTTTAGATATAAATAATATTTTTTCCAAAATTCCCTATTTTAAACTTAATTCGATTTCTTAAATATTTTCTATTCTAACTTAGAACAATAATTATACTTAATAATTTCCTGTTTAAAGTCAGAATCGTAATTTTTTAGTTAAATTATTTGATGTCAGGATTCAAGAGATGACTTTCTAAATATTTTTAAATCTATTTTTTCATCCTTTCGCCATAAATTGAAACCGAGCTTATACAAAATTATAAGCATAGAATTTCCAAAGTCTTCGTGGAAGTTATTTTATATTTTGAATTCTTTGAACATATCCAAAGTTTTTCTCCTTATATAAAAAACTCGAAATTTGTGTTTAGTTTAAATTAACAATGTATTGTTTTAGACACTTCCTTAATCCAGGAAGTAGTGAAGTTAATGTTAAATATAAATATAGAAAAATTGAAATTGCCTAAATAGGATCAAATAAAACGTATTCAATAGAAATGTTAAGAATTAATAACGAAATAGAAAGAACTGCTGGTAATTAAAATTTATTAGATATGAAACAAATATTTACTGCAAAGTTGAACTTGAGGTGTAAAAAATGCACTGTTGATTATAAGTGTAAATAATTCCAATTTACTTATTTTGAAGCAAAATCACTTGAAACACATGCTTCTAAGTTTATTAAACTTTTCTGCTAACCAAAATTTCTAGTTTCGAAAGATTTAGAAATTAATATCTATTTTATATCCTTTAGAAAAAGTAATAATATTTTATCCGCTTCAAGAAGAAAAAGTTTTTTTTCAAGTTGTTCGAAAAAATAACATTTTAAAAATTCATACTTTCCTTGCAAACTGTGTTTTCTACAATCTTTTTCATCATTTATAATTCTTATCAAACTTGTTTTACTTCCATTTACTCTTCTTATTAGCATAGGAAACGCGAGCTTTTTTTTGGGTCTTGGTCATCTCTTTTTCCTTATTTTCAGTTATGAACACAAAGTAAACAAGAATAAGGAAATTTATTTTAGTAATTTTTTTTACATGCCCCGTTACCTTGATTATTCTGAACAGGCCAATAATATTTAACCTAGCAATTAGAAAAAATTTCGAGATCTAAGATACACAATCTTTTTCCTTCCACCATATTTATATTTAAGATTAAAGAAAACGTGGCATATCAAACATTTTGAAATGTAGGCTAAACTGTTGTCGAAATTTTTTATAAATCATTTCATTCTTTTCTTTTTTGGTCGTCCTAACAAATTAGAATAGATGGCAGCTTTTGCTTTACTAATCATCATACTCATTGGCTTCCTGTTTAACAATTGTAAGTAGAATATAATATTACAATTATTATTTATAAAAAATAATTCATATTCAAAAATAATGCATACTTCATTCATAAAGATTTAAAATATGAAAACTCTATTAATCGGATAACGAAGAGATAGTAAAACTTATATTATAAAATTTTACAACCTACGAAAGTATGCTCTCTAATTTTTTTAAATACTACAATTTTTCCCATAATAACTATGCTAATTATTCGAATTTTTCTGATTTTTTTAAAGGCAGCTTAATCTAAAAGCATCAAAATTATACTTTATTTGAAAATAATAAATTTAACATTATAATAAAAGTTAAAAACTTTCATTAAAATGTGATTTTTAATAATGGCAATAAACAGAGAAGAGGAAATATGATAAATTCACAAAAAAATATAGACCTTTTCTTACAAAATACATGAATATTCGTCTAGAAAAGATCCATTTTTAATAAATATATTAACTTTTAAACCAAAAGAAAAAAAGAACATCGTCACTTCAAAAAATTATTTTTACTAAAGAGGCGAAAAAAAAAATTATTAAAAGTTTCAACAAATGAGATGAATCTTCGACAAAAAAGTTTGATCCAAATTATGATTTTTTTAACCCGGAAGATTAATTTTATAAAAAGAGCATAGTTACATTACAAGTTTCCGAAGAAATGCAATAATTTTCTTCAAAATTGTTGAATTATAAACCCAAGAAAGACGAATTTTTTACAAACCCATAAATCGTCAGCTATAAGTAATCAATTTTAAATACTGAATATAAATGATTAACCAAAAATGAAACAGTTACATATTTATTTTCATTAATTATTTCTGATCCAAAAAAGGGAATTTTCAACAAAATTGTTATATATACAACAAAAAAGATTATTTCAAAAAAAATATTAATTTTTATAAACTTTTTATCTTTAAACCAAGCTATTAGATATTAATTTCAAAAATATTAAGTTCGAAGCACATAATTATTAATATTAATTGAAACTTTTGACGTGTGAAATCAAAAGAATGAATCATCTACAAAACGGTTACATTTTCAAATCTAAATATGATTTTTTTTAAAATAAAGTTAAATTTCTTCTAAAAAGTTAAATTTCCATAACAATTTTACAATTAGCAACACGAAATTTGATTTATTTTTAACAAAGAAGATTAATTTTCGACCAAAGAAAACAAATTTTTAATAAATACAATAACTTTTCAATAGAAAATATTATATAAATAAATATGAGAATATTTTCAATTACAAAAAATCCTTCGAAAATATGATTTTTTGAAGCCAAAATATGATATTTAACCTATAAGAATAATTTTATAATAATAAAAAATTTTTTATCTAAATACTAGAGTCTGTAATCAATGAATTTAGTTTTAAACCAAAAATACGATGGTAGACTTTTGAAACAAAAGTAGTTGATTTTTCTTGTTTGGGTTCAATTAAATTTATATTTTTTGATTTTATGGTTTTGACCAGATAAAACGTATTAATCGATACATTTTAAAACAAATACTTTATTTTTTAACTGAGAATATTAAATTTCTACAAGGAAAAGATGATCTTTTAAGAAATTAGATGCATTTTTTTTTTATAAAAAAAAATTCTGTCATCAAAAAATGAAATAATAAAATTTTAATTAAAAAAAAATTCTGATTAAGAAAAGCAAATTTTGTACAAAGAATTAGATTTTTTTAGCAAATTGTGAAATTTTTTAGAATGATAAAATTTTCAACCAAATACTGGTCTTTAACCCAGCGAAAATAGTTCTAAATCAAAAATATGATACTAGACTTTTCAAGCAAAAGTAGTTGTTTTTTCGAATTGATTTAAATTAAATTCATATTTTTTGATTCTATAGTTTTGACCAGATAAATCGTATTAAATAATGTTTTGTTAATTTTTTTTTCGTCTGCGTCCCTAAAATCAATATTTTTTTTTTATTTTTATTTAAAGGTTGTGAAAAAACTGCTCTGAAGATCGACTTAGATGCGAACCCAGGTTTCACAGATTGCCACACAGTTTGAAAAAATAACTTTTTTGGTAACATTAGTTGAAGATTTTTTAATATTGTTCGATAAACAACAAAAATTTCATAAACGAATAATTTCTTGAAAAAATGTTTTCTACAAATTTCCATACTTCTACATTTTTTCATGTTATATTCTAAGAAATTTGAATGAAAACTATACTATATTTAAAAAAAAAATTCTCTTAAGATTATAATTGTTTATACTATAAACAAATTTAATGAAAAAATGCAGTGAAGAGGCATTTTGTCATAGCAAAATTCGTTTTTTCGATGTACATTTTTCTAAATTTAATAAACAAATCTATTATTCGGGCATTTCTCGGCAGAGAAATTCGGTTTTTTCAATGCCAGCCTTTTCAGTTGGGAACTTCATGACAATTTCAACAGCATTCATAATAAGTTGATGAATTTTATGATTTTTTTTTGAAAAATTTAATGATTTGTTTAAAAAATCTTCAATTTGATAAAAAAATTATGAATTTTTCTGAAGTTATCATAAACTTCCTAATCAAAAAAGTTGAAGTAGAAAAGAAAACAATTTTTCTGTCGACACATGCATGAGTAATGCATTTGTTTATTAAATTTATTTTCAAAAATCATAGAATTGCTACAAAAGTTATAAATTTTACTAAAGTTATCATGAAATTTCAAATGAAAAAAGTTAAAATAGAAAAAAATGAATTTTTCTGTAGACAAATGCCTTGTTAATGCATTTCTTCAATAAATTTGTTTAAGAAAATCATAAAATTTATCAACTTATTATGAATTTTGCTGAAATTGCCATGAAATTCCCAACTGAAAAGACTAGCATGGAAAAAAAAATTCTGTCGAAAAATGCCTGATTACTACATGTAATCATTAAATTTGTTTATTTTATGAACAAATATATTCTCGAAAGAAAAATTTTCAAATATAATATTGTTTCCATTTGAATTTCTTGCAATATATCATTAAAAAAAGTAGAATTATGGAAAATCGTGGAAACCATTTTTTCAACGCATTATTTTTTTAATAACATTTTCGTTGTTCATTGTAAAATATGAGAGCATCTTTAACTAATCTTACTCTAACAAGTTAGGCGATTTCAACAATTTTCCTGTTATTGACGAGCACTGGGAACAACAAATAGAAAAAATTGCCTTTTTTCGTCACATTTGTTTATATATAAGAAAATCAAAACCTAATTTAAAAATTAGGATAGACAACTCTCTTAGAAATATTATCAGATTTTTGCAAATTTTTTTGGTTTGAATCGGTCAATAATTGTCAGCTGTACGTCATTTTGAACCAAAAAAGTCATTTTTTCCCACAGTGTGCGGGTCTGATGTTCTTTCTTACCCACTGAGCTACATAGAGACGATATTAATTTCTTCACAAATCTTACAAGTTCAATCGAAGACGAAAAGTTAAACAATCTAAAATACATAGGTTTGGATACCAGCGAAGCTTAAAAGCCCTTTTTGACAAATTATACATAAAAATCAATATTAAAAAATATTGACTTTAGACCACCATACAAAAAAAATAAGCGTCAAATTATTTACGAGATTTCATCTGGTCGAAACCATAATATCAAAAATATGAAACAACAAATGTTCAAAAAAATCACCTTGAAAGCATAATCAGAATTCCTCGTAATTAAATTACATAAATAAATTGTTTGCCCAAAATTAGGTGATGCCATTCCAGAATTTCTGAAAATGCGCTTCTCGAATAACGTTCTTTTCACTGGTTCATTAATTTCTTACAACAACGATCCCATATGGTTGGAGGATCCGGAAACAACAGATGAAAGATTTGAAGGCTATTGGGTTGGCGTGCGTTTGTCTGGTGGCCGTATTCATTATCGCACTATTGATCAGCTGACCGGACACCTCTTCGAGCATCAGATTCTTCCTTTTAATCACAAATTTAAGAGTATGGATGTGTATTATATTGAAATTTTTGAAAAAGGAATAACAGAAACTGATGCTCAAACCAAATTAATACCACAAACAAATTTAATTGAGCGTTTTAACCGAGTCTTGAGCGGAGCTTTTAACCGAGTTTTTAACCGGAATTCCAAGTAAGGATTGCCGGCAACAAAAATGACACCGCCTCTTGCAAATATATCAAATCGCTAATACACTTATCAATCCATCAGGGGTATTTGTACACCTTAGGGCGATGTGAAGAGTGGGTCACGTGACCAGATTTCGACCTTACCGCCACTTTTTTTATTTCCCATCTTATTTTCACACGGAACCCCACATCGCGTTTAAAACTGGAGATAATAAATAAGAATCAACAAGATACGTGATTCTGGTAATAAATTTTAATAATTATGAAATAAGCACAAAAAAAATATTTGAAAACAAAATTTTTTTCATAATCATAAAAATGTCGGACAAGACCCACCTTTCCTAATGCTTCCTATTTAGTATCCATAATTTTCAACTCTATAGTATGTGACGCTTTGTGTGAAATCAAGCTAGGAAATAAAAAAATTGACGGTAAGGTAGGAATCTCGTCACGTGACTCACTCATTACATGACCCTAATTTTTAAGACCAATTTTACGTTTCTTTTAATCGCCACCGTCTCGTTTCTGCATATTATGTACACATACTAAAATGAATAAACACCACATTAACATTAAGAACGTGTTTTCCCCTACATATTCGAAAAGTTTAATATTTGAAATTTATCAACTGTGAATAAATAAATGTGTGATTTTTAAAATTGAACTGCAGTTTCAGTATTAAATATTGAAAAATTCGAAAATAATAACGTCGAAAATAAAACTGCTCCATTTTGAAAGACTTTGTAATAAAATAAATATAAATGTACAATTTTATCATTATAAACCATGTTCCATTCTTCAAAAACTCTAAATGAATAAATTTATTATTCAAATAATGACAATGTTAATAATACATTTTAAATGAGTGATTTTAAATAGTCTATTAAGCACTGTACAATTTGGAATTGGATTGTTTGAAGTAGCGTTGAATAATTAACACTTCAATCTTGACTCTAGATTTGAAATTTGAATATTGAAATTGTTATGCTTTAATTTGTTTTAATTCAAAAAAATTTTTTACGCCATATGACGAGTGGGTCATGTAACCAGATTCCTACCTTATCGAGATTTTTTTATTTCCTAACTTATTTTCACAAGAAGCGCTACATCGACTTGAAACTTTTGGATAATATATAAGAAGCATTAAGAAAGGTGAGTCCGGTCCTCAATTTTTATAATAATGAGAAAAGCAACAACAAAAAAATTATTTAACAACACATTTTTTTCTATAATCATACAAATTTAAGATCAGACCCACCTTTCTGAGTACTTCTTATATATTATTCCAAAGTTTTAACTCGATATGGTTATATAATTAATGTTTCTAACTTTCGCTGGATTGAAATATCAACTTGGAGCATTGAAAATTAATAGCCTAAATTTAGACATTTATTCCGAAATCTTTGAACTTGTCAACATTGAAAATGATAAATTTTGGATTTTGTAGTTTAACGGCTAGGGCGCGCGACCGGTAGTTCTCGCGCTTCGCGCTCGTGTTTCTTATTTTCGCTACATTTGTGCACAGACTATGTAAAATTAAGGGTCAAAGCATCGTGAATTGTAATTTGTTGATTGTCGTTTTTTTGCTTCTTGAGCTTTAACAAACACATGTTTACAACGTCTTTCGTGCTTCGCACTCAATTTTTTTCGAAATGTGATTTTGCATCATATTTTATTTTCAGCTACCCTCAGAAACGTATCGTTTGAATCAATTTATTTGATTGCAGTACATAATATGAATTATTGTTAAGGAAACAAACGTATTTCCATTTTCTTCTTTCGTAATTGAAATGGGCGCATCTCACAAGTAAAACAAAAATTTGGTTATCAAACATTTAATTGCAAAATTGGTCATTTTTCCATAAATTTTATTTGGTTATTTTAAATATTATTTTTTCTCATTTAAACCTAAAATAAGCATCATAACGTAAACTGGTTCGGAGCAAATTTAAAGATATTATTGAGGGGAAAAGTCTGGTTCAATAAAATGTTATTGAAAATGTTATATTATAATGCACCAATATCGCTTGGCTATTACTAGAACCCTCGTATATACATGATATAATAAAATAATATAATGTAAATTCTTGCAATGTACGATGCCACGATTTTACGCTATTATAATGCGAAAATTACGATATATCGAATTTGTAAACAATAATCATTAATTTTTCGGCACTCACACAGCATCCTTATTAAGGAAAAAAAATAATTCGAGGAGGCAAGAACAGCAACGACACGACTGACACCCGAGAATCAAGTGAGGGTCAAAATTTATACCCATCACAAACATACCTGAAATTTCCAATGAGGGTCAAAAGGCAAACCGATTATAAACATACCTAAAATATCCATCGATAACATACCAGAAATAAAGAAAGTAAAAGAAAGTCAAGATTCATAAAAGCTCAGTAATTAATCGTCCTATTTTCGTTGTTGTTTCTGCTTGATCGATTTTTTTTGCCTTGATACAGGTGCTCTATTAGTTACGAAACGTTACTGATTATTGTTTACAAATTTTATTTTATTGTGATTTGATAATGATCAAAAGAAAAGAGAGGAAAGAAATGAAATATAAGGAAGAAGTTTGAGTTGGTTGCCTTCTCATTTTTCTTTCCTATATTTTATTTTTGTAAGAAAAAAAATTATTTTATCTTTTTTTAGAAAATTTTTATTTATTTTTTTATTTGATTTGTTTTTTATGCCTTGTGTAGTTTGTCCAAAAATTTAATTTTTAAATTTTATTTCTTACAATTAAAACTAAAACTTCGCGTTTCATCATAACTGTAGAAAGTAATTGTAAGTTATAGATACAAATTTTAAACAATTTAACCTTTATTATTTCATAAAATTGTTTGCATCAGAATAATTTAAAAATTATTTTCGGCAAACAGAATTTTTAATAAGTTTATACAGGATGGACAAGCTGGGGCTAAAATGTACAGAGAACTGGAATGCTACCCGAATTTTCACTGCAGCAGGGGAGCTATTCTATAGGGGCGTTTTAAAATATTGCACCTTTAAGGCTGTTGGAACGGTGCGCACGAAAATAACGAAATCCATGAGACACAAAAAACTTACCAGCGGGCTATAAAATTCGGTTTTGAGCTTTTAAAAACTCACTCAGAATATTTTCCCGTCACCGAAAGGGGTTCCATGGTTGTGAAATATGCGCTTGCTGTCTGATTTTTCGAAACAAATCGCGTAAAAGCTAAAAAATGAGATGAAAGTGGTGAACTAAAATATACGAATCCAGCCCAAAGCGACTGACGGTTGTTTGGCGCTGATCGATCAACGTTACTTGATCGTACTACCAAGCATGTGTACTGTCGGTGTAGCTGCTGCTCTTGGCGGGAATTTTAAATTAGAATAGATATGCGATTTGTGTTCTTTATTATTATCAATTATTATCAGCCAGTTCACGGCATCATCCTTCTATCAATTTTCACAGTATATCTATTCCGAATCGATGTAAAACATGGCAAGAAACAATTACAATCTAAAGAACACAAATCACATTTTTATTCTAATTTAAAATTCCCGCTAAGAGGATCAATCTTACCGACAGTACACATGCTTGGTAGTAAGATCCAGTAACGTTGATCGATCAGCGCCAAAAAGCTCTCAGTCGCTTTGGTCCTCATTCGTATATTTTTGTTAACCAATTTACTCTCATTTTTTTAGCTTTGACGCGATTTGTTTCGAAAAATCTGACAGCAAGCGCATATCCTTTATGATACCCTTTTCGGTGACGGGAAAATATCTGAGTGCATCTTTAAAAGCCCAAAGCCGAATTATCATTGACCAGTGATAAGTTTTGAGTGTATCATGGATTTCGCCATTTTTGTGCGCACCGTTTCAACAGCTTTCTAGTTGCATTCGGATCGGAAATTCGGTCATCTCCGTGCATCTTCGGATCTAGTTTATCGTAGATTTTATCGTTGCGTTGTAAGCTTCAAATGGATACAAGTGTCAAAAAATATAGGTTAGTTTAATTAATAGTTACAAATAATAACAATCTTTAATTAATAATAAAGAGAGAGAGGTGGAATGAGAACGTAAAGTTAATTTTTTTCTGTACCAACACATTTATTGAATGGCTACTGGGTAAAAAGTACTCTTAAATATAGATATTCTGCGCTTCCACTGGGCGAAGAGTAAATTGTTTGTAACGCTTATTTGCTACATAAAATAGGTATGTCATAAATACTCAGCAGCCATCCTATAAATTTGTTAGCAGAGAAAAAAATTTACGTTCCGTTCTCAACCCACATGCCTCACTTCATTATTAATTAAACACTTTTATTATTTTTATTCACTATTTATTATAACCTATATTTTGTTGACACTTTTATCCATTTGAAGTTTAGAAACGGAACCCTGAAACCTATGGTAAACTGGATCTGAAGATGCACGGAGTTGGCCGAATGCTCTATCCGAATGCAACATTAAAGACGTGAAATTTGAAAATAGTCCTGTAGAATGGCTTCTCCCCTGCGGTTATGCAAAACGGGTAGCAGTCAAATTCTCTGTACATGTAAGCCTCAGCGTGTCCACCCTGCATATACATTTATTTTTGCTGCAAAATTGTAATCAAAGCTTAGGAATTAAATCGGAAAATATAGTATTATCGAAACTAGCTATTGCTAAAATAAATGTCATCTATCGATTAATAAAAATAAAAAAAACAATACACTTTTTTGTAATCTGCGCGTTAGTAAAACGAAAAAATTATGCCTGAAATTTTGACCTGGCCATCTTGGTCTTATGTTTTTGAGGCCAATCAACCAAAATCTGGACGAAGTTTGGCCCCGTTAGGTCAGGATTATTATTCTAACTTCAAAAAACACAAAAAAACAGCCAAATTAGCCCTTTTTGTTCATAAAAAATGTAACCCACCACATTTAAGAAGGTTCTTTGGATTACTGGATTTGAGTATAATGTTGATTAATTCTTGTTCAGAGTTTTTCTGCTTCTAACTTTAAAATCATCAAGCCTAACCTTAAAACTGTTGTGTCACAGATCATGGCCAATTAAAAAAAGTCAAACATAACTTCAAATGTTACATCAATCCGCGAGCCTCGCTGATTCGTTAGTTCAAGGAGAAGAAACGGCTTCGATTTTTGAACGCATACTACACTAGAAAGTTGATAACAAATATTTTAAATACGATGCATTTTCAGTAGAAAAATTCCAGTTATCATAGTTCAGGCGTAAAAGGTGCACTGGGAATGTTCAAAAATTGTATCTTACAGTTCTTCGAACCCAAACATGGATGAAGAACGTAGGCAAAATTCATTTGCAACAGAAGGCAGGCTATTTGGGCTATTCCGAAATTTTGTTTTGAGATTTGGATGAAACCCTGAGTCAGAGAGCTTAAACTTACCTCGAATTCGGATTCAGTGACGTCACAAACTTACCAGTGTTATATGCGTCCAATCATCAAGGCCTTTTCTCGTGTTTGAAATAAAGGATTGGCTGGGCTCGGGGATGAAGGTTACTTTTGAGGTTATGCTTGACTTGTTTCAGGTTAGCCATGAATTGTGACACAAAGGTATACGTGCAGAAACAGGATAAATTAAAGTGACCTAAAAAGAATAAAAATTTGGCCATTGGTCATATGAGGATAACAAAACGGACTACTTTAACAACTTTGGGAAGATATATTTTGAGGTTAGGGATGAACTTAGACCTTTCCGAGAAAAATAGCCCCGAATTCATACTCTGCGACCCCAAAAACATAAGATAACTTCGTTTGCACTTATTTTGCCCCGACAACTGGAAGATCGTTTATTCTAGTTAATTAAAGGCTGTTTTGAGGTTACGTTTGCCGGTTTAAAGGTAAGGAGCAGAAAGACTCTAAACAGGGATTAATGAACATTACACTGTAATCAAGTGAGCTGAAAAACTTGCCAAAATGTGGTCGAATTGCATTTTCTATGAACAAAAAGGGCTATTTTGGGTTTTTTTTTGGGTTACCAAAAATCCTGACCTGATGGGGCCAAACGGCCACCGGATACTGATTCAGCGACCTCAAAAACATAAGATCAACATACTCTGGTCAAAAGTTGAGAAAACCTTTTTTTTGTGTGCCCGTGTAATCAAACTACACCAAACGTTCTTATTGAGAAGCCTTAAAATGAATCCGGTGTCATTTAAAACAAGCAGTTGCTCTAATTGAGCACTCTTTCAACAAGCCACTTATTATTTTAAAAAATTTCTTGTCTCAAATCAAAATTAGAATTTTTGCGCAGAAATTTTTTGTTTAATATGAGAATTTTTTTCAGAAACCCACGTTTCTTTAAACCAAGTACTTGTTTGGATCTAAATTGTAATTATTTTTAAATTTTCTCTATTTCAAGTCCGAATTAAATCTTTTAGAAAATTTTACTTTTTGATTAAAAATTTTAATTCTTTTGGGAATTAACTTGTTTCAGAATTAAATTAATTTTTTTCCTAAAAAAGAATCAGAAATCTTTTTAAAAAATCTCCCTTTCGAAGACAAAATTATTTAAAATCTATAAAAAAAGTGCAGGTTCCGGAACTGATTTGTAATTTTTGTTTTGTTGAAAATGTCCTGTATCGACCCATAACTAAAAGAAAGTGTTCTAAATCATGTTTACTAGAACGCATCTGATTTTAATATTCCATTCATAATTATTTTAAATTTAAAAACTCTCTTTATTGCATAGAAAAGATATAGCTGAAACTTTTTAAAAGAATCACAAAGATTTAATTTTTGTTAAGGCTGATAAAACTAACTTAAGGTTTGCAGCAAATAGAGTTGATCATGACAATACAATTGAAAACATTTAAAAAATGATAGTTTCTACGTTTGATTTTCCTACTTAAAATTTATTGAAGTATATTTAAAATATTCTAAAATCAGTTTCTATCAACACTAGTTCGCTTGTAAAAAATAGTTGGGAACTTAGAAATTGTTTTAAAAAGTTTAATGTACCAAAAACTAATTCAATAGTTTCTTTAGATGTTTTGTCCATGTTTGATAGTATCCTACTAGATCTTTCTTCAGATTTCATTTAAGAAAAACTTAATTTCAATTATAAGTTAACAAAAATAACAAAAAATGAAATTATAGTAGTCACCAGAACGAACTTTAATGGTACCGTTTTCTACTTTAACAATACATTTTACAAACAAATTTCGGCTTTCCCTATGGGACCACCTTTATTTCCAGTTGTTTCTGATTTTTTTTTAAAAAAATTGAAAAAAGAGCTATACAGTTATTATTCTTCACACCTATCTTATACAAACTTTATGTCATTGACATTTTAGCTATTCTTCCGATCAACAAGAACAAAGTTTTCTTAAATACATTTATAATAAGTATTAAAGATTGTATAGATTTCACCCACGCATGTCAAATTAATAATGTTATTAACAATATTGATTTGCAAATTATAAAAACTCCAAATGTTAATTTATTAAAAAATTGGTACGACAAGCATGCGTACGTGAAGTTCAAAGCAGCGCGCACTTGTGCGCGCCTGACTCTCAAATAGGGTAGGGATAGAGAAGAAAAAA
Source organism: Belonocnema kinseyi (assembly GCF_010883055.1). Taxonomy (NCBI): domain Eukaryota; kingdom Metazoa; phylum Arthropoda; class Insecta; order Hymenoptera; family Cynipidae; genus Belonocnema; species Belonocnema kinseyi. The sequence continues at coordinate 150,261,990 of NC_046658.1, forward strand.
ATCCGGTTGCTCCTTTGGAGTTGAGACGCTCGGGGTCTTTGAAGTGCTTGTATCTTTGGAGTTCGAGTATCTCGTTTTGTCAGACTGTGCGACTGTCAGCGAGTGGAATGAGACAAGAGCAGATACGCTCAAAGATTTTTAGTCATGATTCGAAAACCTATGGAGATTTCTTAAGTTCTCTTACTATAAATTATGTGTAAGATTTTAAAGATAGGATCCGCTGAATTTCACACATTTTCTACAGATTAAATTATGTAAATAAATTAAATAAGATATTTTTTCTCCCAAAAATTGGGCGATGTCGTTTCTCAATTCCTAAAAATGCACTTCTCGAATGGTGTTCTTTTCACTGATTCTTTATCGTTCTACGACAACGATCTGGTTTAGTTGGAGGGTCCGGAAACAACGGATGAAAACTTTCAAAGCTATTGGGTTTGCGTGCGTTTGTCTGGTGGCTGTATTCATGATCGTATTATTGATTAGCTCGCTGGTCACCTCTTCGAGCATCGGATTCTTCCTTTTATTCACGAATTTCATAGAATTATAATTTCAGTTGATCTAGAAGTAGGGGACAGGAAATATGTAAGCAAAGGATCTTTCGAGCATTGGACCTTCACTAAACTGCTTCCAACAAACGGTAATTACCTTTTTCTTAAAATTTCAGACACTATGCATGTGTTTTACGTTGAAATTTTTGTGCAAGAAATAAAAAAAACTCATGCTGAAATTGAAAAAGGGCTCAACAAGTCTCTCAAAGAATATGATTCCTCGGGACATACCTCTAGTTTTCCAGAGAAAAAAATTATTGTACTTTTTAACTGAAAATCAGGGTAAATATTATCTGCAACAAAAATTACACAGCCAAATGCAAAATTATAAAATCGCTAGTACATAAATTCATTAATTAGAGACCGTACATTAATTACGCAAGAGTTCAAGGTGGGGGGAGGGGGTCGAGACAATTTGCTCTGGTAACAGGAGGGGGTTCTTTAGTTATTTTATTATTTGGTTAATATTCAACAATATTCTTAAAAAGAAATAATTTTAGGTTAAAAATTCAAGTGTTTTGTTAAAATTTCTTTTTTATTTTAATTCAACCACTTACTAAAAAATTTATTTTTTGTTTAAAATTCCTATTTTTGTGTTGAAAATTTAACAAGCTTGTTGAAAGAACCTGCTTTTTAGTTAAAAATTTGCCTATTTAACAAAAAATTAACGTATTGTTTACATTTCTTATTTTTGTGTTTAACAGTGTCCTGGCATTTTTTTCACAATCATTTCTCAAGGTTTTTTTTTTTAATTTCATATTTTTCAAATCAGAATGCAATTGTTCGATTCAAAATTTCCCTGCATGCAGCTTCTTATAGAAGAAAATTCGTCTTTTTAGATTAAAGATTTAATTTTTTTCTTATAAAATTATTTTTTTCTGTTAAAAAATTAATATTTTCATCTTGACATGTCAAATCGAATATTTTTCGAAAGAAAATCCAACAATATTTCCTTTTAAATAAAAATTCATTTTTTATGAGTAGAAACTTATTTCCTGTTTAAAAATTAATATTTTCACCGTGAAAAGTCAATTAAAATCTCTTTTAACTTAATTAGAAATTAAGCTTCCTTGCTTGAGCATTTAACTATTTTCTTTGAACGATTTGTTTGAATCACTTTGTTAAGAAAACATGTTTTTCTTGAAGATTTATATTTTTAATTTAAAATTCATTTCTTTGGTTGAAATTTTAACTATTTTGCAAAAAAAATTTCCATTGATACTTTAACTGCACAGGCAAGAGTTAAACTACATTCTTGAAGCTTTATATTATTGATTAAAGTTCATTATGCCTTCCGTTGAAAATTTAACGGTCTAGTCGAAAAGCCTTTGTTTGTTTAAAAGTAATCTTTTACTTGAAAATATAACTTTTCCTTTTTTTAAGACTGATCATTTTTAGTTGAAAATTATCCTTTTCAATAAAAGAATAATAATTTTCTTGGCTTAAAATTTCTTGTTTATTGGGTGAAAAGTATTAGTTTCCTGAAAAATTAATTTTCTCTAAAAATTAAAATTTTTGTTTGAAAATTCCAGTTTCGTAGAAAAAGTTCGTCTTTTGCCTTGAAGGTTCTACAATTTAGATAAACTTTTATTTATTTTCTGAGTGAAAAATCTTTATTTGTTCGAAGTTTGTCTTTTTTTTTAAATTCTTTTATTCAAAATATATTTAATCTTTATTGATTGAAATATGAACTACGACACCTTTTTGCTTGGGATTTATCCAATCATTTTTAGATGATGAACACTCCCGAAGAGCTATAAATAATTCATGTTGAAAAATGAAAAATTGTAAATAATTTAATGTAGCAAATTAAAAATCTTCATATTTTTCCCAGAAGAAAAGTTTTTTTCTAATCTTCTATGAATCGTAATAGCTTATCCAACTGATTTTACACAAATGTTGTTTTGACTAAAAAAAATTCATAGAAAATTTAAGTTAGCAAACGGAACTTACTAGATTTTAGAATTTTTCTGGATTCTTTTTTAAATGTTTTAAAGTTTTTTACAGAAAGTAATTTTTGAAATTGAGAATTTATCTATTTCGTTAAAAATTGTATCGGTCTTGAATAAAAATGCAAGTACTTGGTTGAAATTTCAACAATTTTGTTAAAAATTCATTATTTTGTAGAAAATTTACTTTTTGCTTAAATCTCGAAATTTAGATTTTTAAAAGTCAAACTGAAATCTTTTTTGAATGAACTTTTTTTTAAATATGTTTCCTTGATTAAAGAATCTTCTCTTTTAGCAGCATTGTTATTTTTTTGATCAAAATGCAACTGTTTGATTAAAAGCTGTTCTTTGCTTGAGAATTTACTTATTTAATTTATTAAATATTTTTATTTATAATTGCCTATTGAATAAATACTAATTTTTTGAACATCTGTGAGTTTATTAAAGGCTGCAAGTAATAATTTTAAAAAGGCTATAGAAATTAAAAACACGAAAAATCGGTAAGTAAAAAAAATCAAATCGTTTAAAAGATTTAACTTGGTGCAGAGCAATGATATTGAAATTTCTCAAAACTTCAAATTAGGTCAAGCACACAAACTGATTTGCTTCTCTGCACAATTCCTAATATTAAAAGCGATAACAGTTTAAAATTCGAGAACGACCAATTTTTACAAGGCGAGCTTACAAATGAAGAATTTGTTGCTTATACAATTTTATTATTATAAAAAAATATCAGGTATATATTTTATTTACGAAAAAATCCTCCGCTATTTAATACATATAGCTTTTTCATAAATAATTGAAGATGACGAACATAAATTAATTTTTTTTCTTGCGAGAAAATTTGTCCTATATATTTTGTATGAAATATATCTCTATCTAGGGAAAAAATTCACTGTTTCTTGTATATTTAGAATTCGCTTTTGGTATCTATTTTATTAAAAATTAAACTGTTTCATTGAAAGTTGATTGTTTATGAGCTTAAGAGTTTAAAGATTATTTCTTGTATATAAAAAAAGTAAACAATAAATTGATAAAAAAGAAAAAAAAGAAAAACCCCCAGAAGTTTTTGAAATCCTTGAAAATTCTTGAAAATTTATAAAAATCCTTAAATCTTGCAACATTCTTGCACATACGTTAGAATCCATTGCAATTCTAGATATTTTTACAAAATTCTGTAAAATGATTGAAAATTCTTAATAATTTACACCATCATTCATTGAAGCAGTGAAAAACAATTTCATCTGCTCTTCATCGTATTCTGTACAGAAGTAGACCTTGGGTTAACTGGGCCTTCGTTTTATTATTTCATTATTTATTATTTATTTATTTAACTAATTAAAATTGAATAATTTACATATAATTGGATTAACATTTCCTAAATAATAATAAATAAAAAATAAGGAATAAAATATTAAGAATAAGTTACGGCATAACATACACTGCTTTAAAAAAATATTATAAAGCTCTAAAACAATCATTATATTTTTACTAAGTAAAAAATTGTATTGATTTCTTTCTAAAATATCCAAAAAATCAAAGAAATCCCCAGAACAAAAAATTTTTGTATTAATACTTAAACTCTGGTCCATGAAGCTAGACAGATTAATATTTGGGTAATTTCATGAAAGATTTACAATCCAAATTTTTTTTGTACAAAACAATTTGTTTCGCGTTTTGTGTTCGAAAATAATCGACACGTATTTCTCAATTTCAATGTCATGCTCGAAAATCTCAAGACATGATTTTTCAAAATTTGGTAATCGGGAAAAATTATTTGTTTTCAATCGCTCACTGTAAAAGAATTATTGAAAAGAAAAATTTATTCTTGAACATAAAATACGTATTCTCCAAAAGCTTTGCAAAATAGTATAAAATACATCCTGTCATTTTTCGTAACAATATTGTAAATTTTTATAATCAATTTTATTTATTTTGAACCTAAAACATTTTTGTTTCGTTTTTTTACGTTAAAATTTTTCTTCAAGTATCTCGAATATGCAGGAAAAATGTGAGAATGGAGAAATAAAAAGTCCAAATGTTACGAATTTATCCATGCGACTTCGTCTAAGTATGCTCGCTGGCTCGTTTTTTTTCCTGCAGATTTAAAAATCTTGAAAAAAAGTTTTAAGTAAAAAGCGCAAAAAAAACGTTCCATGTTCCAAATAAATAAAATTGTTTCTAAAAATGCACTAGGTTGTTGTGGAAAAACAGAACAAAAGGAGGTATGTTATAATATTTTGCAAAGCTTGTGGGTGAATTCTTATTTTCAGTACAAGAATAATTTCTTCTATATTCAAAACTTATTTTACAGTGAGCCATTCAAAACATGATATTTCCCGATTACCAAATTTTGAAAAATCATATCTGGAGGTTTTCGATTATCACATTAAAATACTAAAATTCTTGTCAATCATTTTGGAACACAAAACGCAAAAAAAATATTTTGTAGAAAACAAAATTTTTATTGTTAATCGCCCAAGTAATGAACCATTTTTAAATCTTTGATAAACTTTATCTTTAACTAAAAGCATACATTAACCATAAATACTGACAATTTTCTTCATTTTGTAATATGTTGTAGTACATCAAAAAATAGTAGGCGCTAATTTTTTGCTACGTGCTATTTTTTTAAATTGAGGGGTGAAAACACCCTTAAAGGTTATCCCTGAAACATTTTTTCTAACATAGTTCAAAAACCAATCAAAATGTTCACACAAACAAACGGCCAATCATTTTTCACAAAAAGACACTCATTTCTGACAAAAAGACACTCATTGTCAAATTTTTGTATAATAAAGAGCTGCAACCCATATTTTTTTACAAGAGTGAATCATTTTTTTTTAAAGTTTTTCTGTACAGAAACTTTTAAATCATATGAAATTCACTTTATATCGTAATTTTGTTTAAAAAATTAAAGTTGACATGTTTCAGGGTCTTTGAAAAAATGAATTGCAAGCAGGGCTTAATCCCTACAATTAATGTATTGCTTTCTCAAAATTTATTGTAAGATACGTCTTAAATTTTAATCTTGTAACCTCTATTTTAAGAAAAGCTTATTAACCCCATGAAGTTGACTATTATTCGATTGCGAATAAAACTGTTTTTAAATACTTAACTTAATTTAAAAGTTTCTCTATAAAAAATGTCAAAACATCGCATTCATCATTGTAAAAATAAGGGATGCAACCCCTTAGTATACAAGCTCGGTTTAAATTAGAGTCTTTTTTTGAAAACAATCTGACATTTGTTTGGATGAAAAATTCCGGTGCTTTTTGAGATATAAAATAAAAACTGTTTTTTGACGTAAATTTTAAGGGTGGTTTTCACCCCTTAAAACAAAGAATTAGCACGTTAAAAGAAATATATGTCTATTATTTTGTTGAATACTACAACATATTACAGAATTGTTCTAAATAAAGCCAATTACTTCATCTGTAAGAAATTTAATTAAAATGAATGAAAATTATTTTTTCTTGAATCGGTGGATTTTTGAGAAGAATAATTGTGATTCCAGTTTAAAAGAGGAATGACTAAGGAATTTTTTAAACGGTTATATATTAGTTTAAGTCTAAGAAAATACATTTTTTTTTAAATGAAAATTTCTTCATCTGTAAGGAATTAACATGAAGTATTACAATAATGAAGTATCAAAGTAGATATTCAGCAACAAAAAAAACTTCTTTTAAACAATTAAAATAATTTTCTTTTAAATCAAAGGACTTTTGAGATAAATAGTTGTGATTAAAATTTGAAATATAAATATATAAGGAATTGGTTTTAAACTGCAACAAATCAAGTCTGAAAAAATCAATTTTTATAAAAACTGCAATTTTTAAAAGAATCATGATTTCCAGATCATATTCGATTTTTATACTGTTGTTTTCCTAAATATAAGATGAAATGATAAATATTGTTAAACAATTTTAGTTTTTTATATTTGTTTGTTTTTCGCATACTTTTGAAAGAGAAAAATGAAATCTTTTCCTTTTCACGAAAAACACACGCCATTTTGTACATTTTTGAATGTTTAGAATGTGACATCCTTAGTAAAAATATATTAATTTTTTAAATCTGTATAATTGTTCCTAATTTTTGATTTTTAGAAAAATTCTAATGAGATTCAGGAATTTTCAATTAAATTAAGTTGAATGAAATTTTTGATTTACATGAAAAAAACTATGAATAAGGTTAAAGGTATAAATTTGAACATTACTTCCACGAACAGGTGGAGACACCCCAAGTTTCTAATTTCTGATAAACTGCGTTTGGAGTTAGGAAAAAAGTATAAAAATGACATTTAAAAAATATTTAAAAAGTCATTTTAATTCTTCAAATAAAAAAAATGGGGGGGGGGGCGGGGTTTACATTTCAATTGTAGTCTTTACATTGATGAAAAAACTGTTTTTGCGATTCATAATTTCATTAAAAATTTAACTGTTTGTATGGAAATTAGATTTTTTTATAACAAATATTTATGTTGAAAATTTGACAGTTTTGTGGAAAACTCGTCCTTTTGGCTTGCAAATACAAGCTAGTAGAAAATGAAACTATTTGGTGGAAAATTCACTGATTTTGTTCATAATTCGCTTTTTTCAGTTGAAAATTTTTTTTGAAGAAAATTTGCTAGGAAAACAGGTTTTATGTTTGGACGCAATTATTTCAATAAAAATTACTTTGTTTTCTTTGAATATTTTGTTAAATTTATCTTTTTTGTCAAAAATTATTCTTTTTCAGCAAAAAATAATATTCTTTGTCAAAAATTCATATATTTATTATTATTTAACGAAGTAAGAAGTGTGCATAAAAATGTCAAGAGTTCAGAAAAAACCGTAGATTTTTAGCACTTATCTAGGAGAAGATAGTTATAAACAATAACACGTCCTTTAAATAAATATAATTTGCCTTATTTTTTACTTCATTAAAGAAAAATTGAGTGTAAAGTAAAAAATTTCGAAATAAACCACAAATATCTAAAATTATTAAAACAGCAGATAGTTATAAACACAGGTAATTTGTTTACATAATTCCCACTTTACTTGCAGAGCGATATTTCATCAAAGCAATGTGTCATTTTTTAACGAAGACATAATTACGTTATTTCATCTTTAATCGAGAATATCTGCTAGACTAAGCGTTTCAAGATTAAATTTAAAAAAATGTTCTGTGAATAATTTTCCGAAAAAAATTAATTGACTGCGGAGATAAATCACCCCTTCCAGCGATTTTTTTCCAAAACTTCCAAAACATGTTAAGCTTAATTTTTAATTTTCTTATCAATTGTAAAATTTAACGTTAAATTCAGTTTATTTCAAAGTTTCTGTATAAATTTTTTTAAAATTACATTCACCTCTGTAAGAAATAAGGGATGCAACCCCTCCGCATAAAAAATACGTCCTAAGGAGCTTCTTACTGTAAGAAATAATCTGTCGTTTATTTGGTTACAAAATTTCGAATTTTGTTTAGATATTAAAGAAAAACTGTTTTTGTGGGTAAAAATGAAGGCTTTGTTTCACCCCTTAAATAGCTAAATTAGCATGTAACACAAATACGTGTCTACTATTTATTTATGTACTACTACATATTATTAGAGATTAAAAAAATATATCAGTTGGGCAAAATAGTAATTCTTTTCAAAAATTTGTTATTTTAGATATCAATAAAATTTTTTTCTCTCCAAAAATTGCCTCTTCTAAACCAAAATCACAATTGTTTTAGATAATTCCGTGTTCCAATTCAAATTGTTCCTCTTTGAGAAAATTTCTTGCTCCATAATTTTACGTTTTTTTCAAGTTATGTTGCAGGAAATTTGGAAACAAACAATATAACGATGACAAATTTCTTTCTGAGATCATTATTGTTAATATTATAAACCAATTCATTAAATAAAAACATTAATCAGGCATTTTTCGACAAAAAAAGACTTCCTTCTTTAAGTGAATTCATTTCGTTAGGAACTTTTTGATAACTTCCGAAAAATTCATAATTTTTTGATAAATTTTATGATTTTTAAAACAAATGTATTATTGGGTCATATGTTTAAGGAGAAATTCGTTTTAATTAATTTATCATTAACTTCCTAGTTGACAGACTGAGACTGAAAAAAAAGAATTTTTCGGTTGATATAAGAGTAATTAATGCATTTGCTTATTTAATTTGTTTAAAAAAATTAATTATTAAATTATGAATTTTGTTGAATTCATCATGAAGTCCCTGGTGGAAGAAGTTGATATTAAAAAAAAAACAATGTTTTTTGTCGACACATGCCTGATTCATGCATTTGTTTAAACCAGTCATGACATTCATCAAATCATCATGAATGCAGCTGAATTTATTGTGAAGTTTCGAATTAAAAAGTCTGACATCGAAAAAAAAAATAATTTTTCTGTTGACCGATGTCCCAGAAATGAATTTTCTAAAAATATTGATAGAAATAAGCATAAAATTGTAAATGTGGCTAAAATTATCTTAAAGTTCCTAATTAAAAATGTAGAAATCGAAAAAAATTCTATTGAATAATGCCTGCTTGGTGCACTTGTTTCATAAAATATGCTTAAAAAATAAATAAAATTCATCACCTTTTTATGCAAGATGCATGATCAGTTGCCTAAATTTTATTTATTTTTTGGTGAAAATTAATAAAAAAATGCATTATTGAGGCATCTGTCGATGAAATTTTTTTTCCGATGTCAGTTTTTATAATTGGGAACCTAATGATAATTTTATTGACAGTCATGCTTAATTTATAAATTCTACGATGCTTCGAATCAAAATAAAAAAATAAGATAAACCGGAAACGTCAAATAGAAAAAATTGTATTTTTTTCATCATATTTGTTTATTTATACAAAATTGAGAGCCTACTTTAAAAACTAGGCTCGATAACTCGCATAGAACATTTATTTCAGTTAAAAAATTTCTTGTGTAAGATCCTAGTTGTATTTTTTTTAAATCCTCCGCTCAGAGTCAAAACTGTTATTCTTCTAAAAAATTTCTTGTTTCAGACTTGAATTCTTATTTTTTGTTGTTAAAAAATCTCCCCTCGAAATGCCTTACGTCCCAGAAAATCTTTGAAAATCGTAGAAAATGCTTTAAGAACAGATTTAAAAAATAGAAATCCCTTAAATATAGATTATATAACACTTGTTCATTAGGTTTTCTAAAATAAATATATTTAAATCTGTAGAAATTTTGGAAGTTCTTACAAACTCTTAAAATTTTATTAATATCATTAAATCTTTCGGAATTCTTCAAAATATGTTAAAGTCCTTTGTGAAACTTTAAAATCATTTAAATTGTTCAAAATGCCTAAAAAACTTAATAATATATTACATTATTTATTAGAGCAGTAGGATAAAGTGTTTTATTTTTTCTTATTCGTATAATGTACAAAATTGGACTTTGAAATAACTAAGTCTTGGATAAATAAAAATCTTATTTGAGTGAGGAAATCATTTCTAGGAAATATTGCATTATTGCAAGCTGCTGTAGAAGACACTTCTCTAATAAAATCTCTATTTGCTCCCCTTCTCACATGTTATACGTGAAAGAAGACAAGCAGTTTCAGAATTTACCTTTTATATACATTGTTAAATGAAAAACAATTTTTTTTTCAAAAACCTATTTTTCTAAATCAGAATTACAATTGGGGGGAAATTTGCAGAAAACTTGGAGTTGGTGGAAAAGGGGATGGACTAGTCGACCTGAAAATTCATGACGACGAGCTATTTACTATTGGACCAGTTATTTCAAATTTCGGGAAGACGAGTCGTTTCAATAATGACCCGTGCCTCAACAGAATTATTGTAGTTCTTAAAAAAAAGTTTTTGTTTCAAGAAAGAATCTTTAATCGTTTTAAAAGAATTTCAATTTGTAATTTAAAATTATAGCTTTTTAAAAAGATCTCTTCTTTCAGATTTTAATTAAAATTTGTTTTCAATAATACAAATATTTGAAATTTTAAGGAACTTTGCTAAGAGTAATTAAAAATCGTATCCGATATAGGAAATATTCTATTATTTCAAGATTTTGTCGAAGACTCGTTAAAAAAATCTCTATTTGTTCCTCTTCACGCATTTTGAACGCGAAAGAAGACAAACAATTTTGGATCCCACCTACTATACAAATCATTATTTGACAAAAATGAACATTTTCCGTATCATCATGTTTGAATTATATTCGAAGATGGTAATAAGTCCGGCAAATAGAGGAAATACATTCTAGAAGATATTTTATTATTACTAAATGTGCTAGAAGATTTGTAAACAAAATATATATTTGTTGCCCTTCAACAATTTCGAAAGAAAAAGAAGACAAACAATTTTATAACAAAATAAAAATGTTGTTTGCCATAACGTGTATTTTATATTTAATAAAACATTTAATAATTATTGATGACGTTCAATAAATCTATTTTAAATTCGTTCCTTAAAACTCGACTATCCATGAACATCTTTTAGTGTAAAAATAGTGATAATTTCACTATTTCCAATTAGTGGATTTTATTTCACTATTATTTAGTAGTTTAATTGACTATTTAATAAGTGAAGTTGAGATCGAAGCCGCAATCACGTGATCGCGACTGATATTGAACTCGCGCCAACCCGCGCTCACGTCTCGTTTGCATCCTTCACATTTTTCAGCTTGCATCATTTTTCTTTCTACGAGCGTAAAAAAATTTTTAATACAGGTTAGTAATATTTTCCGTTTTATTATAATTTCGTGTAGTTTCCCAGTGAATAGTGTCTTCATTGTGTGGCGATATGTATATCGAGACGAAAATATTTGCCACAGATCATGAGCGCTAGTTTTGTTTTGAGGTTATGCAATTCAGCTTTCCATTAATTTCTATAGAAATACACGGAAAGCTGAATGGAGATTTTTCTTTAGTAAGTACAGTATCAAAATACATTTATTTAATTTTTAAATATATATTAAAGTTTACTTCTGTAACTTGTCTTTTAATATAGTTTACTGTCGGGGTTATTGGTTGACTCCAGCAAATATTTTATTTCACTGTGCAATTAGTGATTTGGACTACTAAATTAGTGATTTCTCACTAATTAATAGTAGATACTTTACCTCTCAAAACCACTATTTGCTTAGGGAAATTTCATTAATTGATTTAGTAAAATATTTTCACTAATTGAATTAGTGAAATTTCACTGATTCAGATTTAGAGAGCATAGAAACTAAAAATTTATCCGCCCATGTAAGACGAAAGCTAAAATTTTTATTAAATTTCAATCAGCAATGAATGTCTTCATTTTCTGAATAATTATGAAATATTTGCGATGTTACAATAGAATTATGTTTGTTTAGAAAGTAGCGAAGTTATCCTTAAACATTCATTTTATTAATCAAAAATAAAATTAAGATATCCTGAACACAATTAAATAAAAGGAATTCGAATAAAAATGTTAAGAATATATTGCGGAATAAACCGAGCTGCTGTTAATTGCTATTCATTCAAAATTAAACAAATAATTTTGTCAAAGATCCAAACTTGTACAAGCATTATCTTGGTGAAGGGGTTTTAGCTTATTCAATTGTGTCGCAATTGCATTCTAATTGCTTTAATAAAGATGAAAATGTTACAAATCCGCGTTATTTTAATCAACTAACTTTTCTGTTTATCAATATTTTGATTTTTTTAAACATTTAAAGCCAATATCTGCAATAAATCCTTTTATTAACATAGAAACCTCCAGCTCTTTTAGGTCATATGTATTTTTGTATCCTTATTTGCAGTTTAAAACGAGCAGTAGACGAAAACAAGGAAATTGATTTTAATTTTACAATGTATTGCTATTTTTAAAATTTTGAGATCTCAGATCCACGATCTTCCGCATTCCACTTTACTTGTTTTGAAAACTAAATGAAGCGTACCATCCAGGCGTCGCAAAGGTTAGTATAAAAACAGTCAGGATTTTTCAAAAATTAGTTAACTCTTTTATTTTTCTGTCCCTGTCGCAATTAGAAGAAATGAAAATTACTGCTGCTCTTCTACTGCTCACGATCGTCAATTACGCACCTCATGAATGTGCTCGTAAGTTTAATGCAATAATTAATATTTTGACGCACCAAATAAAAATTTTTTTCTCACAAATTTCAAACTTCAAACTTTTTTTATTGCACAATGAAGAATTAGTCAGAAATGAGATAATAGTGATGCTATTAATTAGAATCTTCATTATAATATGTTATATTATGTCGCTCTCATTATCGAAAAAAACTCTAGTGGAGATACTCGTATTTTTTTATTTTCGAAAGACTATATGAAGGGTGAGAAATTTTGTATATGAATTTAAAATTTTTAGATATTTTTAACCTCAAATTGAAACCGTATGATAACGTACTATTTGAGAAATTATTGATTAAAAAAAACGATAAATCTTTCAGTTTACTAGTGTATACATACTGGCCTAACATCAATTTTTCCCCACAATAGTAGGTATCGACCTAGTTGGGGAACTTACGATGACAATGGAGGATGGAAATATCTTTACGTGCACGTTCAAGGAACATAATTCGGAACCTCTTTGGGTGAGACAACGACAAGATGACCCGTTTGAAGACTTTACAGCTTATGGGCATATTGGAAATGCTTACTTTCTTTGTCCTCGTCTTATAACAAATCCGGAAATTCGCGATCCTACATATACTAGCAAGCCAATCAGAATTGAGGTATTTTCACAAAATTACTATTATGAAAGTAAAAGAGATATCCGGCCACTTGATTACACTCGACTACCTGATAGGCAACACAACGGCCTTTTTATAACGATACGACGCTCTACTGATGTCTTTCACACTAAATTCGCTTTAAGACGAGATGTGGAAACACTAGCTGATATAGAAGCTGCCGAGCATCTCCAAAAATACTCATCCAAAAATACGAGAAGTTCGAGAATCAGGAACTCCAAAGAAACGATTGTGAAAGGGACTGCCACTCCTACAATGTTTTGATTTCGTGGGTTATGCGTCAGAACGCACACAAGCGTACTACGCGCACCCGACGTCGAATTTCAGGCAGCGTGCGCTAGTGTGCGCCTGACTGTCAAATTGGGTGGAAGTAGAGGGGACAAAATTCCGCACGCTCCTTTGGAGTCGGGGCGCTCATATCTGTGAAGCACTCGTGTCTGTGGAAAATTCGTATCTTGGGCGCTCGTATCTTTGAAGTTAGAGTATATTAACCTTCCTAGATTATAAACGGTTTGCTATTGATTATGGCCTTACTCGCATCCCTTAACTGATAAGTATAACCCAACCACTGCCACTCCTCACTTGCCTTCGCATATTCCATTCTCATCAGAGAAGATATTAGATGTGTGTAAAATTTGACGATAACTTTTGAAAACATTAATCGATTGGATTGCCCTTTGGTACACTGGTTTAGTGTCCTAAACTAATGCTCAAGTTAGTAGGCAGCCATTTTGGAAATTACTGTCGTCTATATTTTCACCTTTAGTTTTAAAGAGTCTATGCAGAAAGATCGAGCGCGTAGAGCGAGGTAAATGCATTATCGAGCCCGAAGCGGAGGTAAATGCATTATCGAGCGCCAAGTGCGAGAACCAACAGTTGCGCGCCCTGGGCGAGCTCAAATTTGCAACCTTAAACAATAGTTTCAAAATATCAAAATGTTATTTACATATCTTAAAGAATATAAATTATGTTCAAAAATTTTTGAAATTATTTCAAATTATAAATTATATTTTAATCTCTTCAGAACCTTCCAAATATCTTTTATAGTTAGTGAATTTTTTTCTAAAGTAATATTCGTTCAATTTTTATTAATTCTTTAAAATTTGTTTTTATTTTGAACATTTTCTTCACTATTCTCTAAAAATAATTTTTCTAACAAAAAAAAATTAAGAATGTTTCCAAAATACTTTAAAACTATTTCTTTATCTTTGAACTTTAAGAATAATTAAATAGCTGCAAAATTTTGTTTTCAAATGTTTAAAACCTATATTTTCGTTAACATTAAAAAAAAATTTTAATGCTCAATTAGTTTTTATTATTTTCTCAAATTTCTAAATATCTATTAAAATTATTTGAATTTTTCTTAAAATTGTAATCAATCCTACAAAATAAAAAAATCCCTGAAATTTTCTATTTTTTTTTTTTTTTTGAAATCTTCTTTAATGTTCTCTTCAAATTAATTTCTTGAGGCAAAAATAAAACAATTTTTAATTTTCATAGGAATCCTAATGAAAAATTTTTATCTATTTTTCTTTTTAATTATTAGAAATCTGTTCACCTTTTAATGTTTTTCCATTACACTACAAAAAAAGACATTTTAGTACACAAATTTTTAACTTAACAGTTCAATTTTCATATAAAAAATTGCAACTAAAAACAACAAATTTTCTGCCAAATAGTCAAATTTTTGTGGGAAGAAATTAATTTGGAACTAAGAAAATTATTTTTCAAGCAAGATTATTTTTTTAATAAAAAGTAAATTTTTATTTAAAAAGAATAATTTTAAAATAAAAAAGAAAAAATATGCAACAAAATAGTACAATTTTCAACCAATATTATTTTTCTAACAAAAAGAGAAATAACTTTTTAGTTAAAAAAATTTGATTGTCAAATAAGATAAGAACGAATTTCCAACAAAATAGTACCCACAATTTTCCACAAAAATGGATCCATTTTGATTAAAAAGATGCCTTTATAAGCAAAAAATATTAACTATCTACCAGAAGAAATAAATTTTCAAACCAAGAAGATAAATATTACAGAAATAAAGTTGAATTTTTTACCAAGAAAGACGCAATTTCTAAGAAGAAAGAAATTTTTGTATTCAAACCAACAAATTAAAAACAAAATAGATGAATTTTGGTCCAAAAAAAGAATGTAGTTTAAATTTTTAACATGAAAATTTGAGTTTTAAAAGTAAATTTCTTTTTGAAGATACTTGAACTTACAACCCAAAAATACGATTTTTAAACAAAACAGTTAAATGTCTTACTAAACATTTTTATTTGGATCAAAGATTTTTTGAGTAAGTAGTTTAATACAAATTCAAGTAACGCGTCTTAGAAGCTAAATATCTTCAAATTTCTGAGTAATAAGCTTTAAGGAAAAATTCTATTGTGTAACCAAACAGGAAAAGAGCTTTAATACGAAGTTGTCGCACGTCAAATAAAAAAAAGTGTTGTTTTCTCACATTTTGTGGAACATTTTAAGACCAAAAGAAAAAAAACTTCCAAGCTAGTTTTTGAGAAAAAAGAATTTTTCGAATAAAATGAACTTTTATTTTCAATATTTCCAAAATTTTCTTGATCACCACTCGGTGGATGAATTATTATGTGATATTTATCAAAACAATTCAGGACCAGAGATGTGACGCTACTGTGACACAATTTTTACATTCTCATAATTCATTATTGGAAAAGAGCACTGAAACTCCAAAGATACGAGAATATCGGAAATCGGGACCTCCAAAAATACTACCGTAAAGAACGTCAGCACGCTTGTTTGGAATCGGGACGCCCGTATCTGTGGAGCTCTCGTATCTTTGGAGCTTGTATCTTTGGATTGCAAGTGTATTCGAATTGTCAGGTGTTTCACCACTTATTTTTCGAACAAATCTGCACGATTTGAGACCTCCTGAAGCCGAAAATCAAGTTTCGGTCATTATATCTTTCTGTCTGTCTGTCCAACCGTATTGATACCCTCACAACAAAATAAACGGACCAAATCAAGCTTCGGCACACTTTTTTGGTGATAAAAGAAAAAATAAATTCGTTCTCCGGCCATTTGGGATATAAATTCCAAAATTTAGAGAATTTTCAAAATGTTCTTAACTGTTTCTTTAAGATTTAAAGACTTAATATATTTACAATTCAAATAAAAATAAGTTTAAAATGAGCAGTTTAGAATAGAAAATTGAAAAATCTACAATTTTACAATTAATTTTTTGTAATAGCCATGCATAGTTAAAATTTATATTATACATTTAAACATTATTTTTACATCCAGGTATTTTGTGAAAAATGTAACGTTCTTGGTAGAAAAGTAATCCTCTTGGATTGAAATTCATTTGTTTGATCATACATTCTAACTTTCAGTTGAACCTTCAATTCATTTAGTAAAAATTTATTCTTTCAACTCAAAATGTACCCATACCATTTTTTATGGAAAATTTATTGTCTCAATAATTTGGGAGAAAATGTTGGCTTTTTTCATTTTCATTTAAAACCAAATGTAATTTTAATTAAGTATCATTTAACAATGGATTATTGTGTACGCCGTACTATTCTTTACTATTTGCAATCCTTTTAGGACATTTCTTTGAATAAGAATTTACAGAGAGTATTCTTGAATATTCACATTGCAAATTATAATAGAAATTAGGTAAATAAAATTTAAATTGAGTGAATAAAATCAACGTAAAATGCAGCGAATAAAAATGTTAAGGTTGCGTAAAGTATAAAATGAGCGACTATTAGGCAAAACTAAATAACGAAGCCCATTCACAAGTAGCGCAAATAACTTTTAATTTCTTCAATAAAGATAATATATAGTCAGAATTATAATTCTTTTGGAAAATGACTTCTTTCATATCTGAATAAAAATAGTTGTATCAAAATTTCCTTGCGCAATCATAATCATGAGTCTTTTCGGAAATCCCTAATTCCAAATCAAAATTGCAATTTTTCAAAATTTTGTTATTAAGATTGAACAATTCTATGTGCGTTTACTTGTATTAGTTATATATTCAAACAATTTATCTTTATGGCTTTGCTGATAAAAAGAGAATTATGATATTTATAGCATTTGCAATATAAAAAAAAAATGAAAAATTCAAGTCAAATATCTCACGATATGAAAAAAGTCACAAAAGAGACGTTGATTTTGACAAACCCTAAAAGATTATTATAACAAATTCTGGAATGAAAAAAAATCGCAAATTTTGATCGCACAATAAATAATCAAAATTGTTTAAAATAATTCATAACATTTATTACAAAATTATTGATTTTAAGAATATTATCATAAAGATCCTAATAACAAATTTATATAAAAAAAACATTTTTCTGTCGAAAAATGCATTATTAATTCATTTGCATCACTGACCAACACTGGGTATGACAAAGAGAAAAAAAAACTATTTTTTTTGTCATATTTACTTTTGAATTGAAAAAGGTAGACCCTAATTTTAAATCAGGCTCGAAAACACACCTAGAAATCTTATCAGCTTATCATAATTCGATTATCGGCTTTTTTTGTAATCCCCTGATTTCATTCCAAACTGCTATTCTTTTGTAAATTCTTTTGTTTCAGATATAAATTATACTTGCTTTTAATATGCTCTCGAATTGCCGTCCCTTCAAATCCTTGGAAAAAGTAAACAACTCATTAAAAATAGAGGTAATCCTTTGAAATCCCTGAGAAAATCAGTTCCAGGAAATATTGCAATATTGCAAAATATTGTAGAAGACACTTCTCTAATAAAATCTTTATTTGTTTCCCTGCATGCATCTTCCACGTGAAAAAACACAATTTTTTCCAAAAATGCTATTTTCTTGAATCAGAATCATAATTTGTGAAAAATGTGCCGCAGAATATAAATAGCCTGAAAATGGAATGGACTGGTCGATCTTAAAACTTATGACGAATACCCAAGTTTATGGAAAATATTGGACCAGTTTTTTAAAAATTGTATCCTATGTAGGACATATTAGTTGACAAAAATGAGAATTTTCCATATCATTGTGTTTAAATTACATTCGATGATGGTATTAAAAATACAGCAGATAAAGGAAATAAATTCGAGAAAATATTGTATTAATACTAAATGTTGTAGGAGATTCATTAAGAAAAATCTGGATTTGTTTTCATGCACAAAATTTGAACGCGCAAAAAGAAAAACAGTCTTACATCCCACCAGCTACATAAATTATTAGTTAAAAAAAAAGAAAATTTTTCCGTATCACCGTGTTTGAATTATATCCAAAGATGGCATTGTTAGTAGGCAAAAATAAGAATTTTGTATACTATCACGTTTAAATTATACGTCTCAAAACTTTCAATATTTACTAATTAGGTTTAATTTATCTATTTTTAATTCATCCTTAAAAACTGAAATAAAAATGAACTTTTGTTAAATCATGGGAACAAATATTTTTTTTAGGATAGTTAAAAAATTGGTAATTTCGGTGTTCCCACATATTCTTACAAGTAATTTTCAATTTGAAACACTTTACAGACATTGAAGGTTTTTCCGTCAATGTAAAACGAAAGTCGAAATTTTTATTAAATTTTTAATCCACAATGAATTTCTTCATTTCCTGAGCAATTATAAGCTATCTGCAAAGTTTTATTGTAAAATAATTAGGTTTATATTGCGGAATCAAACGAGCTGCTATTAATCGCTATTCATTAAAAAATAAACAAATAGTTTCGTATTGCCTTCAAATTATTTTATTGACGATAAAAATGTTACACTTCCGCCTTATCCTATTCAACTATAAAGTTTATTACTATTTTAATTTTTTTAAAGTTTGAAAAGCAATATTTCAAACATAGACCTAAATAATTGTTATAACTAAATATATCATAATTAAGAAAGCCGAAATTGAAGAAGATTTCCGTTTTTTTAAATTCGAGTTTATTATTTTCTTAAGAAATATTAGACAAAAGGAAAAGTCAAAATATAACATTATTAAATAATGAATATCCTTCCATCCAAATAAAAAGTCTTTTTATATTCTTTTGTAAATAACTACATTAAAAAAATTCTCTGTTTGCAAGGGGCGCTTTCTCAACTGTTTAAAATAGAAATTTAAATTCCCAACAACCTCCTCCCACTTACTCTTTTTGTTATCATAGAAATCTCCAGGTTATTTAGGACATATTGATTTCTGTATCGTTCCTTGCCGTTTGAAATATAAAGTAAACGAAAATAAGGAAATTGATTTTAATATTTGCTTTTCTATCTATGGCTATCTTTAAAAATTCGAGGTCTGAAATCTACAAACTTCCGCCTTCCACTTCACTCGTTTTGAAAATTAAATAAAGCACCCCCTCCAGGTACCGCAAAAGTTAATATTAAACAATCAGAAATTTTCAATAATCAGTTCACTTTTTCATTTTTCTGTCTGTGTCAAATAACAAAATGAAGGTTACTGCTGTTCTTCTACTTCTCACAATCATCCAGTACGCGCCTCAAGATTGTGCTCGTAAGTTTAATGTAATAATTAATATTTCTGAACATCAAATTAATTTTTTTTTAATTTTAAGCATTCAAACTCTTTTTATTAAACAGTAAAGGGATACTAAGAACTATTTTGATATTTTCCACCATATGAAATTGAATTATGGACTTTTAAACTCATATTTAAATTCCTGACATAATAATGGTGCTACTTATTAGAATCTGCCTGATTTGAATACATATACACTACCAGTCAAAAGTTTGGGTTCACCTCTCAAAATTCTGTATAAAATGAACCCAGGATGAAGCCTATTTGTCTATTTTTTGAGTAGATATTGAAAAAATGGTGAAAATTTCAATGTTTTTTTTTTTAATTTGTAATAACTTCCGTAATAGATAATATTTTTTAATTTACCTGGTCTCATTTTAAAACTATTTTCCACATTGTCACAACAGCTTATGACTGTGAATTAAAAAAATTTTTCTTATCACAGAACGAGAACTTAAACTATTTTTCCAAAGTATCACAAGAGCGTTATGACCGTAAAACTAAAAAAATATTATAACAGAGCAAGAACTTGAAGTTATTTTATACTGATAAGATTTTTCTATACTGTAAAAAATAGCTTTAAAACGAGACCAGGTAAATAAAAAAATATTAATTATTACGGAAGTTATTACAAATTTAAGCCTTTTTTGCAATATCTACTCGAAAAATAGACAAATAGGCTTCATCCTGGGTTCATTTTATACATAATTTTGAGAGCATTTAAACCTTTACGAAGCCAACTTTTTAGTTTTGATATAACTTAATCAATTGTCAAAAAAGAGGTGAACCCAAACTTTTTACTGGTAGAGTATTTTAAGAGCTTCAACATCATACTTTGTGTGAAACTAAAACATTCGAAATAGAAAAAGATTAAAAAGTTTCAAAAATTTAAATAATTAGATTTGAAAGACTCAATCATCATAAAATCGCTATCATTATCGGACAAGCTACAGTGGAGAAATTTTTTCGACTTTGAACCGTTTCATAACGTACCATTCTAGAAAATCTTGATTAAAAAAAAATTGATAAATCTTTAAGTTTTCTGGTGTACATAAAATTGCCTAACATCAATTTTTCCCAACAGAGTTAGGTATCCTTCAAATTGATAAACTACAGGTGACAATGCAAGATGGAATTATCTTTACGGGTACACTCGAGGAGCATAATTCGGAACCCCTTTGGGTAAAACAACGGCATGATGACACGTTTGAATACTTTACAGTTTATGGGCACATTGGCACTACTCACTTTTTTTGTCCTCGTCTTACGACAAACCCGGAAATTCCCGATCCTGCATATACTAGCA
Organism: Belonocnema kinseyi; assembly: GCF_010883055.1. Taxonomy (NCBI): domain Eukaryota; kingdom Metazoa; phylum Arthropoda; class Insecta; order Hymenoptera; family Cynipidae; genus Belonocnema; species Belonocnema kinseyi. The sequence continues at coordinate 150,283,008 of NC_046658.1, forward strand.
AGCCAATCAGAATTGAGGTATTTTCACAAAATGACTATTATGAAAGTAACAGAAATATCCGGCCACTTGATTACACTCGACGACCTGATAGGCTACACAACGGAATTTTTATAACGATACCGCACTCTGACTATGTCTTTTACGCTCAATTCGATTTAAAAAGAGATGTAGAAACAGTAGCTGAAATAGAAGCTTCCGAACAACAGCGATCGTCTCCCGGTCCTTCCATGCACCGATCGTCCCCTGGTCCTTCCACGCACCGATCGTCCCCCGCGCCTTCCCTGCAACCTACGTCAGTAGGTCAACGCCAGGACCCAGAAAAACCTAAGACGAAATTTTGTTGCTGGTAACTTTTGTTTACCTACTCGTTTAGGTAGAAACTAAATATTACCCTTCCTAGATTATAATTTATATAATATCGTGCATCACACGACTCGCATTCTTCACCTGCTAACTATACCCCTACCATTGCTACCCCTCACTTCCTTTCACGCAGTATATTTAGCGTCGGATTAGAGAGCGATTTTTGTTTGATCGTGGCCTACCTGTTCGTCGTACCCTCTCCACTCTGCTTCCCCTCACGTCACTAACTGAGCGAGAGTGCTCTCTCAAGCCTTGCCAGCAGGGTGGGTATTTATCTCTTTAGTTTCAAAATAAATTATTTGGTTTGAAACTATTTTTTAATCTAAAAATTCCACTATTCCATTTTTGTTCGAAAATAGATATTTTTAAGTATTTTAAGTATGTTTTCTTTTGAAAATTCCGAGTTTAAATTTCCCAGAGATAAATTTGTTACAAAATTCTACAGTTTAATTTAACAGCACACGAATTTTCCTCAAATTTCAACAGTGCAATTTTTAAAACTTAAGTATTTAAAAAACACAGCAGTAACATTGTCAAGAACCGAATTTTCAACCACATAAACTCATGCATTTTCAACTATTTTACGGAAAATTCCATAATACCAGCTAGCCAGGGTCAAAACATTAACTAAAATGTACCATAACTTATTTTAATTTAAATATTTCGATTGCAAGTTACATATCGCTGCAATCGCAAAAGAAGGTACATTCCAATTTTTTTTTTACTGTTTTGAGAATTACCAAATTTTTATGTTTGGAATTTTATTCCTTATAAGGACATATGGCCTCCCTGCAGGCAAGGCTCCACAGAGTGCTGTAGCTCAGTCAGGGACGTGAGGGGAAGTCGAGGGGAGAGGATAAGACGAGCAGGTAGGTCGCAATCAAATGCATACTGCCCGGATTAGTGAAGCGAATACCTGTAATTTCGAAATTAGCATCCATTGTGTTTTGATCCCTTTGTATTCGCAAATCTCAAGCATAGATTTACTATATATAACTCTAATTTGAAAGGTTTACTATTTTAAGTGATTTTCTTTTGACGCATTTTATTTTGGACGTCTATAACTTCTCTAATTTTACAATTTTTAAAGTTTTAAAAATGAGATTTGACTACAATTTTTGATGTATCAATCTGCAATAATTCGTCTAGAAACATTTTCTCTAAATTTTCAAATGAATGAACTAATAATGCTTTTAATTTAAAATAAAATAATTTGAACACCGACAGATTGTACAAACATTGAGTTTGGCAATTATTCCAAATCTAAGTGAAAATAATATATCTTTGATAATAATTGGTAAAATATAATAACTTAAATGTTTATGAACTGTTTAGATAAACAAATACAAATTTTTGGGCAGCTACACTCAGAAAAAATTCGGTTTTTAAATTACAATAAGATTATTGCGTTCTAAGATCTACTCTTTGAAAATTCCTGGAATATTTTACAATTAATGCTTAAATATTATAAGTTGTTTATAAAAATCTTTAAGAATACATTTTTATTATCATTAGTGACTTACTTAGATATTCAACTTAATCTAATGCTATTTGAATGGAAGAAAGTAATTCGTTGCACTTGATTTTCAAAAATTTATTTATCTAATTAGTTTCTGAAAATAGGAATTGATATGTTTAGAAAAATATTATTAATTTGGTTAAGAATTACTTGCTAGTTGAAATTTTTTTCTAATAAGAAATTAAATTTTTGACTGCAAAATAATTCAATTTTTAATAAAATAGTCACCAAAATTTACCAAAAGGCATTATTTTCAATGGATAAATAAAGTTAACAAACATAATTGCTTACAAAATTCATTATTCATAATAATATCTTCTTAGAGTAATGTTTGAAAGTCGGAGTTTTTTTTCTAATCTTCTCAACTTTTGGGCCACTTTGAAATTCTACTGAGCTTATAATTAAATCAAATTAATAAACATAATTGTTTAAGAAATTGACAAAGCATAATAATATTCTTTTAGAATAATTCTGGAAAGTCTCAATTTGAAATATTTTTAAATATTTTCCGTAAGTTAATTTTCTAAAACAAAAAACCATTGTTAATTTTACCAGAATGAAATTTTCGTATATATTTCTATTGTTAATTATTTGGAATCTTTTGAACTCTTCAATTATTTTTGAAATTCTTTTTAAACTTCTGAATATCGTTTGAAATTATTCGAGTTTTTTTCTACAATTCTCAATAAAACCTGCAGAATTTTAAAAACTGCATGAAAATCTTCCAGATTATTGTTTTGACAATTTTGGAAATCTGTTTAAATATTTTTTAAACTACTTTTGAGGCTAATGACGGGGTTTACAGAAAAAAGTCCAATTTTTTACCCGGAAAATAAATTTTAAGTTTGAAAATCAATTTAAAGAAAAATCGAACTTCAAATCAAGTTATTAAAATTTGCAATAAAATTAATTTTTAACCAAAAAATTGAATTTTTATCCGAGAAGATTAATTTTCAAACAAATAACAACAAATTTTCTACGTACTAGTTACATTTTTCTCAAAAGAATAAATTTAGAAACAAGAAAAATGCAATTTCTACAATACTAGACAAATTTTTCAATCGAAGAAACAAATTAAGAAAAAAATAGACCAATTTGTTTGGTTAAAAAGTATTTTTTTTTTGGTTGCTGATTCAATTATTTGTTGAAAATTTCTTTGTTTTTGGGTTAAAAAAAATTTCTTTACCTGAAATTGAACCTGTTTTTTGGTATCAAATTATTGATTTTGTATGAAACGGTATCTATTTTAGTTCAAGATTATTTTTTTTGTTAAAAAATTTGCTATATTTTGTAGAAAAATTAAGTGTTTTCGGTTGAAAATTAATTTTTTGAACTAAAAATTTTACTTTATCATACCTGGTTGATTTTTCTTATTTGTAACTTTAACAATTTTATTAAAAATTTGTTGTTTGTTTTGCTTGATAATTCAGATTTTTCCGTTAAGAATTTATCTTTTTTTTTAGAAAAAAGGGTAGAAAATGTTTAGATGAATATTTAATCATTTGTATTTAAATTCAATTTTTGTAATGAAAATTTAACTGTATCATTTCGGGTTGAATTTTTTAAAATTATTTTTAAAGTTGATAATTTTATTAAAAATGTGTTGTTTTTTTTCGCTAGAAAAATAAAATATTTCAGTAAAGAATTTATCTTGTCGGTACAAAATTTTTCTTGTTTGAAAAAAAATATAGTTTTTAATAAAGAATTACAATTTTAGTTAAAAATGCATCTTTTGTGAACAAAAATTTTTTCTGGTTTTACACTTTTTTCAAATTGATTTTTAAAATTTGGAATTTTTGTGCGAAATAGAAAAGTATTGGTTTGAACATCAAATCATTTGTTTTCAAATTAAATATTTGCTTCAAAATTTTATTATTTTTTTATACTGTTTTTTTGTCAATAATCAACAAGGTGGTTGCGAATATACGTATTTTGTTGAGAATTCGTCTTTTTTGAAAGAATATTAATTTTTGAAAAATTCTGTTGGGAACTTTACTTTTTTTCATGAAATTTTCTCTCTTAAGTTGAAATTTTTTTTTGTAGCAAATTAATCTTCTTGTTTAAAAATGTATCTATTTTATTCAAAAATGCAATTCCTTATTACAAAATTTATTATTTTTTTCTGGTTGAATATTCATTTTTTCAACTACAAACTTAAGTATAAAATTATAAATTTGGTTTAAAAATGTATTTATATTCATTTTAGGGCCTGAAATCTCATCTCATATATAAATTTACATACGATCAATGATATTTTTCTCTTAGCAATGAGTCTAATTATATGAATTATATTTTAATTTGTATAGTCGTTGTTAAATTTGCAAGTGACTTGCAAGTCACTTGCAAAATTATTATAACGTCCGAGGACAAAAAAGTTCATTTCTAGCTCTGAGTGAATATCCTTGAGTAACATCGCGAATGTCTTATTGTGTATTTTAGTTAATATATTTCATTGTATATTTATCCATCGCAACTTGTATGTATCTATACTTAAAAAAATAAATCTGTCATATAACAATAATGAAAATTTTTTTCCTAGGATTATTTTCCAAACTGTGCTGAAGAAGGAATCTATCTGAAAATCTTTAAAAATCCCCCTTCACTATCTTCTTCAATAACTTTGGCACACTTTTTTTGGCCCTAAAAGAAAAAATTAGTTCGTAACCAAGCTTTTGGAATGAAAATTCGAAAATTTCGAGGATTTCCAAAATTATTAAAACCATGATTTTTAGGACTTAAAAAATTTATGCACTGCTATTGGCAGAACTCGAAAAACTAAACAATTCATACTCGTGATTTTTTGTAGAAAAAGAAAAATATAAGAGTTATATTGTTTACAAAATATAAAGAAATCGTTATAAGATTATCCTTACAATTTTCTGAACTTTCTTGAAAAATCGAAAACTCAAATATTGATCCCAAAAAAAAATAATGAAAAATGCAAAATTCCATTTTGCGTTCGAATTATGTAAGATAAGAAAAGAATGAACAATAAAAAATTCTACTCCTAAAGAAGGTATACAAACTTGTTCATAATCAATTTTTGTTATGACACATAGCTTTAGTTTTATTGGTGAAAAATAGCATTGCATTAAAAAAATGAAATGTAAAATTTTCAAAAAAAAAATTGAAACAATAAATTAAAAACTATACAATTTTAAATTTAATTGTTTGAAATAGCCTTGCATATTTCACACTTCACATTATATACTCAAGCTTTGAACGTTACAAAAATTATTTTGAAATTCAGGTATTTTATTGAAAATTTAACGTGCTTGGCAGAAAATTGTTCCTCTTGGCTAAAAGTTTATTTGTTCCATTAAAAACTTTTTCTTTTAGTTAAACATTCCGTTCGTTTATTGAAAATTTGCGTACTTCGACTAAACATTTTTAAAAGTTCACTTTTTTATTGAAGTTTCATAATTTCAATCTGAAATTTTTGTCTTGGGTAACAATTTAATTATTGTGCTTGAAATTCCTGTCTTTTTTTGGTGAAAAATAAATTTTTTAATATACAAGTAACTATTTCGTTTTTTTCTGTTAAAAAATTCATCTTTCCGGTAAAAATTTAAATTGTTGAAAAAATCAATTTATTTTTAAAATGCAATATTATGAAATATTGAATATTTATGATTTTTCTTGAAAATTCTTTATGTAAAATCAGAATCATAATTCTGTCAAAACTCCTCTGTTTGATCCGGCTCGAAATTATTTTTTAGTTGAAATTTTACAACTATAAATGAAAATTTAATTCCTTTTAAAAATTCCTCTTATCTGTAAAATAAACTAATTTTCTTAGTTGAAAATTTATCTATTTCTTTAAAAATTCATTTTGTTGAAAATTTGATTATTTTTTGGTTGAAAATTACTCTTTTCACTTGAAATTTGATACCTTTTCTTGAAAATTCCTTTTCTTTTTTTTTATATTTAACTTCAGATATAACTGCTCTGTTTCATTAAAAATTGATCGTTGTAAGTATAGAAATTAATAACATGATCTAGAATTAAAACTTTTGGGCATAAAGTAAAAATTCTGGATCAAAATTCATTAAGGTTATTGAAAATTGAATTTTTTTGAATCGCTGGTTTTTCGTTTAAAATTAATTAATTAACTAAAAATTCAATTATTTTACGTTTAATTGAAAATGTATCATTCTTTTGATACAATTTAATGTATTTTGTGAAAAGTTGGTCCTTTTTTGGTAAAAAAAAATAATGTTTGTAGTTAAAAATTTATCTTTTTAGTTAAAAGTTTAAATATTAGGCAAACAAACTTTTTGAAGATTTATCATTTTGATTTAAAAAAAAATTTGTTTGCTGAAAAATTTCTACGTTGAATATTCATCTTTCGGGTTGGAAAATCATTATTTTAGTAACAAAATTATTTTTTTGCATTTTTATTCCAATAATTGTCAATTAACAATGGATCACTGTATTCCCTGAACGATTGCTTGCAATTTGTTAAGCTTTCATTGTATTATTTTAAAAAGTATTATAAGAGTTGTTTTAAATAAAATTTCTTAATGTTCAGTTAATATTAATTGACAATGGATTGTTTCATTTCCTCAACGATTCTTTACTTTGTGCAACGTTTTATTATCCGTTTTTTTAAATAAACATTTTTCAAGTTCTGTTTAAATATTCTTTTAACGAATCAGGATTAAATGTTTTAAATTTAATTAAATTGGAATTTTCCGTATGATAATAAATAAAAAACAAAAAGAATAAATTAAGAAATAAAATGATATGTTGCTTATTAAAATTCATTAAAAATCAAACAAATTTTTCAGCGAATACAGAAGCGAGGCTTAGATAAATTAAGATAAAAGCGATTAGGTATGTATATATAATTCTATGTCATGATTTTGAAGAAAAATAACTCGAGGAAAAACCTTTCTTACGATGACTAAGTCTTTTTACATATATCGCAATCAGATTTTTATTGTTTCAATAATGCTGAAAATCTTAGGTATTTCTTCTTGTTTCATTAAACGTATCTATATTCATCAAAATTTAGATTTTTGTGTAAATTTTGAACTAATTTGTAATACAAGGCTCTAAAAAATTTATTATTATATTCTTACTGAGTGGAAACTTTTATTATTTTTTTTCCAAATTTGGTGAAAAACCAAGAAAATATTCAAAAATGAGAATGTTCTATGAATTTTTTATTTATTATCTTAAATTTAGATGAAGATTAGTAAATATTCTTACCTTTCAACCTTCAATAGGAAATATGGTATGTCACAAATGTGTCTGAGTTCAATATTGACTTACCTGAAATAGAAGAAACGGATAAACTTATTAGTAACAATCAAGTTAAATTATATAAATAAAGGGTTACCTCTTTATGAGTTACTGTCGTTTTTTAATTAATTAATAACAAAAAACCTAGATTTATAAGAAGATTAGAAAAAAATACATTTTTCAGCCGTTTGAATAACAGGCTTCGCAGGCCAAAATATTATAAAATATATATTGTATTTTCAATAGAATAGATGCATTTTTCACCACATAATTGAATTTTCAAACCAAAGGATAAATCGTCTACTAAAAGAGACTTAATTTTCACATAAAGGGTTACATTTTCAAATAAAGATTCAAATTTTTAACCGTAATAATGAACCTGCAATCAGAGAGAGTGTTTTTTTAACAAAAGAGTTTCACTTTTCAAAAAATAGTTGAATTTCGGCTGAAAAAGTTATGTTATTTAAGAAGAAAAAATTCAGCGTTATCAAAGAAACTTTCTATCAAATAGATGGATTTCATACAAAGATTAATGCTCTACTAAGAAAGAGGATTTTTCAATAAAATATATAAATTCTCAACAAAATGGGTACATTTTAAATCAAATAGTGGAATTTTTAACCAAAAGTATAAATCTGGAAAGAAAAAAAAATAGCTGATATTTTTTTAAATAGGTTTAATTTTTAATACGAAAAACCAAATAAATTTATAAAAAAGACGAATTTTTAACAATATAATGTTAGTTATGTTTCAGTTAAGTAATCTTCTTTTGCATTTCAAAAAGTGGAAATTAAAAAATAGTAATAATTTGACTCTATTTTTGATTAACAAATTTTTTTTATTGTATATTTCCATTTTAGTTAAAAATTCATCTCTTGTAATATTTAAATATTTTGTTTTAATATAAAATTAGGTTTTTTTAAGTAAAAAACTAATTCTGACGTTTCTGTTAAAGGATTGATCTTTTCAATTTAAAAAGACATGATTGAAAATTCAACTTATTTCTTAAATATTTTCTTTTGAAGTACAAGGAATTTTTAGAATTTTAGGTATTCATACAATTCAGAAAATTTGTGGAATTCAAGAAATTTAAGGTCGTCGAGGAATTCAAGGTATTCGCGTCATTTAGGAAAATTCGTGGAATTTAAATAATTCAGCAAATTCAGCGAATTTACTAAACTTATGAAATTCACGGAATTAATTGAATATCTGGAATTCATGAAATTCAAGCAATTCATGACATTCACGGAATTCAAGTAAATTACAATGATCATTAAATTTAGGGAAAGAAGTAAAGTAATTTAATTTAATTTTACTTCACGGTATACATGGAATTTGAAAAATTCACGAAATTCACTGAATTCACGTAATCGATCAAATTCGCGTGATTTACGAAATTTACGGTACTTATTTAATTCATGGTATTCATATAATTTAAAAAATTTAGAAAACTAAATAAATTCATGGGATTCAAGGAATACACGGAATTCACGAAATGCATGGTATTCACGGAATTAATGGAATTTATTGAGTTGGTGAAATTCAAAGAATTCGCAAAATTTAAAGAATTCGTGTAATTCAAAAAATTCGTAAAATTCAATGAATTCGTGAAAATCAAAGAATTCCTGAAATTTAAAGAATTCGTGGAATTCAAAGAAGTCGTTAAATTCATAGAATTAGTGGAATTAAAAGAATTCATGAAATTCAAATAATTCGTGGAATTTAATAATTCGGTAAATTCAGCGACTTCACTAAATTGATGAAATTCATGGAATTAATAAAATTTCTGGTATTCCTTAAATTCAAGAAATACATGAAATTCAAGGAATCCACGAAATTCAAGAAATTAATTGAACTTAAGAAATGCATGAAACTCACGGAATTCGAGTTATTTACAATATTCATGGAATTCGGAGGAAGACATGAATTAATTTAATTTAAATTTAATTCGCGGTATACATGGAATGTAAAAAATTCACGAAATTCAAAGAATTCACGTAATCGACCAAATTCGCTTGATTTGCGAAATTCACGGTATTTATTTAATGCATGGCAGTCATGAAATTTAAGAAATTTAGAAAATTAAATGAATTAATGGAATTCAAGGAATTCACGGAATTCACAAAATGCATGGCATTTACGATATTAATGGAATTGAAGGAAATCATGCAATTTAATGCGTTTGTGAAATTCAAATATTTCGTGGAATTCAAAGAATTCTTAGAATTGAATTCAAAGATTTCGTGGAATTTAAAGAATTTGTGGAATTCAAAGGATTTGTGGAGTTTAAAGAATTCGGTAAATTCAGAGAATTCACTAAATCAATTAAATTCATGGAATTAATTAAATTTCTGGGATTAATTAAATTCAAGGAATTCATAAAATTCAAGGAATTCATTAAAATTCAAGGAATTCATCAAAATTCAAGGAATTCATAAAATTCAATAAATTAATGACATTCACGGAATTCAAGTTATTTACAATATTCATGGAATTTTAAGGAAATAAGTGAATTAATTTAATTTAATTTTAATTCATGTTATACATGAAATTGAAAAAATTTACGAAATTTGAAGAATTCACATAATCGATAAAGTTCGTGTGATTTAAAAAATTCACGGTATTTATTTAATCCATGGTGTTCATGAAATTTAAGAAATTCGGAAAATTCAATGAATTCATGGAATTCACAAAATGCATGGCATTCACGGAATTAATTGAATTGAAGGAATTCATGGAATTCAATGAGTTTGTAAAATTTAAGAAATTCTTGGAAATCGTGAAATTCAAACAATTCGTGAAATTCAAAGAATTAGTGAAATTCAAAGAATTCGTGGAATTATAAGAATTCGTCGATCTAAAAGAATTCGTGGAATTAAAAGAATTCGTGGAACTAAAAGAATTTGTGGGAGTAACGGAATTCGAGAAATTCATACTATTTAGGAAATTCGTGTCATTAAAGGAATCCGTGGAATTCAAGGAATTATTAGAATTTAAGGACTTCATGGAGTTCCAGGAATTTTTGGAACTGTAGGAGTCGAAAGAATTCAAGGAATTCACACCATTTAAGGGACTCACATAATTAATGAAATTTAATAAATCGAAGCTTTTAAAGAAATTCATAGAATTTGAGAATTTGAGAATTAAATGCGTTAAAAATTAAATAAATATTTTCGTCGATTTTAGACAGGAGCTGGATGTTTTACTAAATATGGAAACGTTATTTATATATCCTGTTTCATTAAACTTTTATGTTTAGTACAATTTCCATTTTATAACGTTTTAAAATTAATATATATTATATATCCCTAAATGTATTCATATTGTTTTGACTAAGTGTATGGAAACTAATAAAGTCAAAACTGAAAATAATGGCGTCCTTTTTTTATTTGAGGACGACCGAAAAAAGTGTAAACATAAAAATTTTTAATTAGAATAATTCTGCAAAATACTATCGTCTACTTTTTCACATGTTATGAATTTTCAGCGTTAGGAATTTTGATCGTGCGTTTTGAAATAATAAATTTGATGTTCGTATTATTGTTTGCTGTTTTAAACCTAAATTAGACAAAAACAAGAAAAATAATTCTCATTCTCATTTAGACACATTAGGCACGTTTAGACATATTTAATTATTCTAAAGGCGCCAGTAGTATTGAATTTGAAAAATGTAGACAATTTTGAGGTATGACATTCACAATCTTCCGCTTCCCACTCTAGTTATTTTGAAGTGATATGCGTACAATAGTATAAACAGCAGCCGCGATTCATCAAAAATCATTTCACTCTTTTATTTCTCTTTCATTGTGGCAATTAGAAGAAATGAAGATTATTCCTACTGTTATACTTCTCATATGCGTGAAATGTTTTCCTCATCATTGTAAGTTTAATATAATTATTACTATTTAAATGACATAACAATTATGCTACTAATTAGAATCTTACTGATTTCAATATATTTTATTCTAAGAGCTTTAAAATGGTATTTTGCGTTAGAATAATACTTTAATACTTGTAACAAAATTGCAAAGTTTCAAAAATCAAAATAATTGGAAATAAAAGATTCTGATATTCAAAATTTTCAATAAAGTGTTTAATGAGTCATAGTAGAGACATTTTTTCAAAAACTATGCACATTAAGTTTCAACGTACCAGGTGTATACATATGAAACCGGTATTTTTTCAAGAAAAAAACACATTTATTTCAAGAGAATGATAACAAATATTTTATTCAAAGTATGCGCCCT
>NC_046658.1:150294483-150326841 GCF_010883055.1 Belonocnema kinseyi
ACAATACGCCAATTAGCACAAATGGTAAGTTCCGACAGTGCCTACAAGTGTGCCTACTGGCCGATAAATGGCAATACCGGTTTCATATGTATACACCTGGTACGACACTGTTGCATTATTCTAGAAAATTACCAGGAAAATCTTAAATGCGCACGACTCAATCTCTAAAAAATTTCATTTTTTGAAACCGAAAAAACCCAATAAATCTTTATGGTTTTTCGGGATATCACCAAAAATGTCCAAGCGAGTGTGTGTGTGAAGTTTCAGTTGGCAATCTCTCATAATGCGATCAAACGAGGAATTTTTTACACAGACTTTAAAACTTGTGTGTTTTCAGACCATACCAATAAATAGAAAAAGTGAAGAGTAGAAATTTAAAAAAAAATTTTTGTTTATAGCATAATCCCTTTATATTGTTATAATATTTTGGTTTTAGTGCTAAAGCTTGGACAAAGAGTCGTATTGAAGCAAAAAGAAATGCTGTGCAAGGTTTATATTTTCGAAATAATTATGCAAATTTAAAAATATTCATTATTGTTGATTGGCATCTTACAACTCATTTAAGAAATCAGTGAGCCTATCTTTCAAAAATCAGCTCACATTAAAAAAAATTTCAAAATTGTTGAAAAAATACGTTCCCTGATAATTTGTAAACCTTAATATCTCGTTCCGTCGTATTTTTTAGGCTTTCTTTTAACACAAATTAAAGATACCATTGCAAACACTAAGTTGTCTAAATTTGAGATATTGCCCACAACTTTCCTTGGCAAAATCATTGATAACAAATGCGGTAAAAATTCGAAAAATTCTGGATTAATCTGAAATGACGAATCTTTTAGTTTACAAGTATAAAAAAACTTCCTAAATTTCAATTTTTTCTCACAATATTAGGTGCCTACCCTGGCTCTGTTTGGGTGACCATGCAAGATGATGTTACTTTTGAGGGTAAGGTCTTTGGAGAAAACTCTGAACCCCGTTGGGCGAGTGAGCAGAACCCAGGATTCTTTTCAGACTATAAAGTTTTTGTGCGTATAGCGCCAAATTCTTATTTTGTTTCTGCTGCTCTCAATACAAATTCACAAATTCACTATCGTGATTATAATGGCCTTCCAAAAACAGTTCAGGTATGGGCACTAGGCTTCGAATATTTAGGTGATGAACATTTCCAAAAACTGAATTACGGTGAGCAACCTAATAGACAACATAACCGTATTTTTATAACGATTAAGGATAGTAATGAGGTCTACCACGCTAAAATCAATGTAAAACCAAGCGAAGAAACAAGAATTGCTCGACAAGCTGAGGACGAGCGGCGGTTGGCCAACAATCCTTCTCCGGAAAAGGCTTCGAGTGGTCACCACCAATACCCAGAAAAAAGAAGTAAATTTTGTTGTTGGTAATTTCGTGTTTTTAATTCATCGTTTCCGTGAAGGATAAAATTACCCTTTGTATTATGTGAACTGTCTGCTATTTCCTATTAGTTAGGGTAAAATGTAATTACCATGAGTAGGTAATTTGGAAAGCGATCTGTTTCTCTATTTCACACCTAAAGTAATAATATTTTAATTATTAATTTTTAAATATATCGAAGAAAAAATTTATTTAAAGCTCCATGAAAAAATTTGAATAGTATCGTCTGGCATAATAATGCGTGTATTTATGAAAAATAATACTTTTCTTAATCTTTCTAGTAGCTTAATGGAAAAGCACGCGGCCGACAATCGGAAGTTTACTATTCACAGCGGAGTGAATGGAATTATGTTATTAAAAATGCAATACTTTTAAACATTAGAGCCTCTTAGCTTATTCATAGTTTTTCTTTCCTTTTGAGAATAATGTAATTTTTATTAATTTTGAATGAACGAACGATTATTGTTTCCCCTGAACTATTCTTCACTATTTGTAACCTTCATATGGAAACTCTTTTATGTAGAAAGTAGAAAATGTAAAGAATGATAATGTTAAAGATACATTAGGAGTATAAACTGAACGATTGTTTAGTAAAGCCAAGTGAAGATGCCTATTAACATGTAGCGCAAGCACCTTCCAATTGTTTCAATTAAGATAAAAATGTTAAACCATTTGATTATTTTAATAATTTTTTCTGCTTATCACTATTCTCAGTTTTGTATAAATTATGAAAGAATAATTTAGTCAGAACGATAAACTTATTTTTGGAAATTCCTTGTTTTAAATCTGAATGATAATTGTATTGTTCACTGTTTTAGAAATACAATAATTGTTTGAGAATTTAAATTATAATTCTTCTCCAAAATTTCCTCTTGCGATTTAGAATTACGGGTATTCTAGACGATTTCTTGTTTCAAGTCAGAATTGTAATTCTTTTAGAAAATGTTCTATTTTAGTTTAGAGAAACAATTTTTTTAAATTTTCTTATTTCAGATATTAATTAGAATTTTCATTAAAGAATTTATTTAGTAAGATTTATGAGAAAAAATTCAATCACTAAAAATTATAGATGTCCGTTAAAATTCTTAAGATTTATTGAAACCGTTAAATCTTGTGAAATTCTTTAAAATACGTTAAAATTCCTTTCGGTCTTCAAAAATCTGTTAAAATTGATTGAAATGCCCGCAAATTTTCAATAATTTTATTGTTATTATATTATTGTTGATAAATTAATGCCTTAGACTTAACGTATTATTTTACATTAATTATTATTATTAATTATTGAAATTATTATATTATTATCTCCATTATTAAATGGAACACCGTAACTATTTTTGTTATCTTCCCTCGTTCGGATTATGTACGAAAATTGACTCCTGTGTAAGTCTTAATCAAATAAAAATCTTATTTGAAAAAGAAAATAAATTCTACAAAATGTTGTATTGTATTGTTGTATTAGCAATTGGCTTCAATAAATTTATTTAAAATTCGACCTAGAAAAACTGCACTATTCACGACCGTCTCTTAAATAATGGAAAAAGACTTTTTTTAGTTGATTTGAAAAGTTGGAAACTTAGGTTTTAAAATCAAATTTTAAATTCTTACTAAATTTTAATCAAAAATAGATTATCTTATTCCTTGAAAAATAATATGCTACATACAAAGTTTGAAAAGAAATATTTGTTGTTTAAAAAGTAGTGGGTTTATCCTTGAATAATCATTTTACATATAAAAATTAAATCAAGTTTAAACTATTTCAATTTAATTCAATGAAGATATCTTGAATACTATTAGCTAAAATTTTGTCGTATGAAAGTATTCAGACTATATTACGGTATGAAATAAGCTGCTGCTTATTAAAAATCATTTAAAATTAAACAAATAATTTCGTCCAACCTAGACACATTAAACTTTGATGCTTATCACATTTCCCATTTTTATAACATTCAAAAATCAATACCTATCTTATAGTTCCAAAAAAAATTAATACATAAAATTGAGCAGTATATTTTCATTGCAGGAAACTTTTATGAAGAACAAATAATCCAGTTTCTTTCAATCAGAAAAATAATAATAATAATGGATAAAACTGAAATATGATGTATTTTTGGCTTTTTCCACAATATTTACACTCATTTCGCGGTTGAATTAAATATTAGTAACTGCATAATAATTTCCTTGCATCCTAAAGAAAATAACCTGACGCAAGATATTGTCATTTAACGATAATTGATATTTTTGTAGATAGTTTTGATAAAATACCTAATAAATAAATACATTCTTAAGAAAAAATATGAAAAATAAGCTTTCCGTTAAAAAATAATTTTTGATGAATAAATAACTTCATTTTAAGTATTTCAACTCGGTATGTTCGAAGTTTTTTCTTCTTTTTGAGCCGTTTATTGATTTATTACCTAACAGCTGCTTATACTGAATTATTATTCAGTACAAATTTTATTTATGAATTAATTACTATATTATTAGCAATCACAAATTATTGTTCTTTAAAAATTGCATGTTCAGCTAACGATTTCAGAAATGAGAGAGAATTGTTATAAACAAACTAAACTTCCGATCGAAAACAGGCAAAAATTTCTAGAATCTTCTCCTAAATATCTAGGTTCGCATTTTTTAAAATCCATGCATGTGAAGCTTGAAGTTATTTATAAATTATTTAATTCTATGCAAAATGCTTATTAATTGCTTAATTTGTTCTTAATTCATTACAAAAGCTTGGAATTTTAATCTATAACAAACTGCAGAATTCTGAACTCAGAAGGTAATTTAAAATAAATCTGATTTCAACTTTTTTTCAAATATTAAGTTCAATTGTTACAGTTTTCAATTAGGAAACAACTTAATTCATAATAATTAATACTTTCATCTTCCTCCTTCGAAAATTTTCATTTTAAGTATTCTTTTTCTTGAATCAACTTTAAATTGTGTTAACCAAATTGTTTTGCTATAAAAAACCGAATTTGAAAATATTACAAAGCACGAAAACAATTCAATGAATATTTTTATAAATCCCTCGGTCATTATTAGATATTTTTAAATTGTAAAACGTTTCATTAAGTGAATTAAAATTTTATCGATATTGTTTTATTTACAGATTATTACAGATCATTTGTAAATACCTTACCGTAGTAGAAGTGACGTAGCCTATTTAAAATATTAAAAAAAGTAAGTTCTGTTTTAAAAAATTGAAAAATTTATAGTCCCCCGAATTGATAGCAACTGCAAACTGATTCGTCCTGAATGGTTCCCCGTTCGAGTTTCCTAAACATAAACTCTCAACCTGCAAAAACCTTCCGAGCTAAATTAGTTTAAAGTGACAATCCGTCGACCTTGCTTTCTCTTCCTGAGTTAACAAACACTTGAACAGAAGAAAGAGAGTCATAAAATGACACCCGGCGCAGCTGTGATGGATTAATTCTTAGCCTATTTCAGTATTTTAATTTTATTCTAGTTTTACTTTTATTATGTTTTCTTAAATTTTATAATTCAATTTTCTGTATTTTTACTCTTGGCATTTTTACTCTTGAGATTTTATTAATCTCCTTAATTTTATATTTTGTATATCTCGACTTCAGTAATTTCAATACCGTATTTAATATTGTGATTTTCCCGTTTTTTCTCCGTGCATCTTGATTTTACCCGCTACTCTATGCATTTTTTCTTTTAATTTTCAAAGTTCGCATTTCCGTATTTTCGTACTGCATGCGAAATACGGTTATCGTGCGTTTCAAAGTTGAGCGGCGCGCTCAGCTTTAAAAGAAGAAGAGATGGACTGGGTAGCCGCTACGCCCCTTTATCAGCGACGCCAATGGCCGAGAGAACTGGGCCAATTGCTAGCCAGACCGCCTCTCGGTTGACGAAAAAAAACGCTTTCCTATCTCTCTCTTCCTTCTTAGTTGGTAAGCTCTCTGCAGCCCCAATTGCCCTCTCTATACTATACTTCTAAGGTCAGTAAGCTCTTTTCGGAGCTCCGGTGACCTTTAGCTCATCTTCTTTCGAGGAGCGGTAAGCCCTTCTCGTGGCCCCGACAGTCCTTGCTATACTCTTCTCTCTAACTTCTATCCTCCCCAGATATATGCCTGGAAATACCAGGACTTCCTGTCCCCGTCCTGGCAAGCGCACCAAGGTCCGCCTCTGCTTAGTCGCCCTTCGGGATGCACTCCACGCCGGCCTTCATCTAGGAGACTACCGGCCTTTTACATCTCCCTTCTCCTCCTCATTCACACCTGAAGTCATAACACGTTCCGTCGTACTTCTTCCCGCCTCCTCTCAAGTTCGATTTATTCGGCCTCTTTCTTTCTTCTCTTCTTCGTCTGAATGCCTTATGGCGAAGGCATTTGAATGGTACAAGGTTTACCGAGGACTTGCCCTTTCTTGGGCCAAGTTCAATTCGCTGCTCAGACAGCACTTCGCCGGAGTAACAGCGTTCAACAAGCTGCAGATCAAGCTGTAGGCCGAAAAGCAGGAAGAAAAGAAAGCTCCAGGCGTCTTTATGGTTGAAGAGGCTCTTCAGGCCGAGTTTGACGAGGGCGACGAGGCATCAAAGAAGACAGCAACCACTAAAACCACCACCATAGCCACACAGCCAGCTGCACCTGTCAACGCCCCGACAGCGCCACGCCACACCTTACAGTGCCACCATTGCTCCGGAAAGCACTAAATCCGGAACTGCCCACACTTCAGGTCTCATCCGGAAAACGGGCAAGAGCGGGCGGAAGAAGCAGGCGTTTGCGCCACCCAATTCGTACCTGGAACATTCCAGTCCTAAGCGTCATGCACACGGATCCGAGCAGCCTTCCGAGAGTGTGGCTGCATCTGGGAAATCACGAATGTACTGCATTGAAGAACTGGCATTGAAGAACTACCGTTCGAGCAACCTAATCAACGACGCCCAGGTCAAGGACCTACAACCCACCCGACGTCACGCCTTACTAGCCGTCATCAGAGCCACCATCGATCTCTTGGGATTAATACGTATCTCGCCGATTTTGCAAGGAACTCCATACCTAGGAATCTTCCTGGTTAGCCCTGAGTTGTGGGCCGACGTCATTCTTGGCCAGCCCTGGTTGCGCCAGCTCAGGTTGGTACATGACCACGGCACCAACTGCTTATTTCTCAGCGCACAAGGGCGACAGTGTGTCTTCCTAAGACCTCTTTCTGTTGCCTACGAGGAAACCTCTCGACACGACCAGATCGAAGTCGACCACGGCTTTTCTGCCAGTTTTGCACCACGATTCCTCTAATTTATCCAGAACCACGCAGGAATCTTCCACCATTGCGGACGAATAAAATAGACCCTGAACGTCGTTAAACACGAGATTCGTCTGCACAACCCACAACCGTTTCGAGAAGCCCTGCGCCGCTATTCGAAGGAGAAGCGGCACTACATGGACAAGCAGTTACGAGAGTAACCGCTGAAATGCTGCTCTTGTGTGGACTACTGGCAGTCGAACACTCTTACCGAGGACAGTGCCTACCCCGTATACACGAGACCTTAAATGATCTCGGCAGCGCTAAGATCTTCTCAGCGTTGGATTTAAAGAGCGGCTACTGGCAGATTTCATTGGCACCCGATTTACGACCATATATGGCCTAGTTTTGAAGTGGCTACCCATTTACGGACTCACCGTAGCCCCCAAGAAATGCAATTTCGAAAGAAAATCGCTTCTATATTTCGGACATGTCATCGGTACCGGAGGAAATACGGCTTAACCCGTCCACATAGACTGTGCAATTGGGTCAAGAAATACATACCAAACTCCTCAGAAATACTCGCTCCATTGAAAGACATGCTGTCAACCAAGCGGTATCGACCCTACTTGGAAGACGACCCATTTATGCAACGCACAGACAGCAAGACGCTGACCTGGCTTTACGCCCGAAAGAACACCCGTGACAAAGTGTATCAATGGTATATTCTTTTTCCTTCAAAATAGAGCACGTGCCTGGTCGAGACAACGGGCTTCCTGACGCTCTTTCCCGATTTTTGGACCCGAAGGAAGCCTCTCCAGGAGAGCCAGACATCCAGACGTTGATGCCACCTACACGCAACAAGGGTCTCTCAAAAGCACTGATGTCCACACTCAGCGCCATCGGCCAATATAGATAGGTCCTCTCTATAACGCTGTCATCGAGGCACGACAGGAGGATCACCACAAGCGGATTCTGACAGCAGGATAACGAGGATGGCCAAAGGAGGTTGTTGGCCTCAATAGCCCTTAGACCCCGCGTACGATTCATTCAGTCCCTTCCTTGCTCCTCTTTCTCTGCAGTTTCATGCTATCTGGACTCTCCCAGGCGTTACGAGACCCTGGAAAATCCGGCTCGCTAGCCAACCAACCCCTCTTTCCGCAAGTGCTTTCGAGTAGAGGAAAGCTACGACGAGGTCATCATCATCGATTAAGAAGAAACTCCTCCGCTCGCCCTTGACTACTTTCTTGAAACGCCCTTGAGGTGCGGGCTTCAGACCAACACGTGGTCCGTGGCCCTCACGTCTCCGCACGTGCCATGGTCCACAACCAGCACGTGATAGTGACCCCACGACTCTGATCGTACCGGGGTCCTCCATAACCAGTACGAGTCCATGGCCGTTTCCAACACCATCCAACAGCAGGATAAAGGGACGTCAATAGCCAATAGCCTCTGCCCGGAGGCACGAAAGGCTCACTACAAACCACAACCAACCTAATCAGACACGTTTGCCCTCACCTCAACTTTAGAGCAAGTCGGGTACACACACTACAGCCCGCGTGGAGATGGTGGGCCTTGTCAGGATTCTCGCAAAGAGATAATTCTCCTGGAGATACTCTTTCTCTCTCTCTCCTTCTTCAGCTCTGAGACCAGTAAGTTTATTGCAGCTACGCAAGGCTCTCTCTTTCTTTCTCTCTCGCCCTTTCTTTCAGAAGTCGTTAAGCTTGCATACAGCTTCGACAAGCTCGCACTCTTTTTCTCTGTTTTATTACTTCCACTAAATTCTACTTATTCTATGCCTGGAAACGGGCAAAAACGCTCCAGCCCCTACCGTTCCACCCGTATCCGCTATCGCTTGACCGCACTCCGGGACGCCTTCAACGAAAAGTGCCGCGTGGAAGATTGTCAAGCTCCTCCTGACTCCGCTTTCACCCCTGAAGCCTTTGCCCGCTCGGTAGTAGTGACACCTCCCGGCTCTCGCTACCAATACTCCGCTCCTAACTACTCTTGCTACTACTCTTCACCAGAACGCTTGTGTCACTCCGGACGTTGCGTCCTTCTCCCAGCTTCCGCCGCTCCTTCCACCTCTCGTAAACGCCTTTGCCCTGAGGAGGATCACGACGTCATCATAATCGAGGATGACGAGTCATTCTCGCCGGATACCCATCCCGCTGCCCAGCACAGCACCTCTCCCCCTGTACGTCCGACATCGACGCTGAGCTACGGTTCCTATCGAACTGGCTCCCATCAGTGAGCTACGGTTCCCCTCAAACCGCCTTCCACCATCAGTCAACAGTCACAAGAGCGACGGGTTCTCCGGGAACCGGCCTCATTTCGCGCCGCTGTCTTCTACCACCCAATTTCCTTAGATCAAGTCGTGACAAATCTGAACCCACATCTCGACTTGTATCAACACTGCACTATTGTATATCAATAATATTGTTGATATTCTAAAATAGGGAAGGTTTTAATATTACGGAAACAATCTAAGAATGTTATATTAATTTTACATATTTTGGTCTTCCAAAAACTATGTATACATACTGAGATTAATAAACTCATCATATAGCAATAATGAAGTGTTTTCTTTTCCCCAAAATTTTAAGCAAATTGTTGCTGCGAGTTTTTTGGGTTGTGTACCTAAAATGCAACTTATACTTATAATAATAATATAATAATACTTATAATACTTATAATACTATAAATTATAATACCATACATAATACTATACAGGGTGTCTAAAAAGTCCCGGGACGGTTAGATATTTCCTCAGGTAAAATATTTTTCAAAAAATTGAAGGTCATTCTCGAGGTAAATTTCAAGAAGGAATTCAATGGTGACCTTCATTTTGACCTTGAAGTTGACCTCCCTAGAGTTTTGAAGGTAAACTTTGTTTTTTTAAATGGAAACCCCCTTTCTTCATATTTGAAATTGATAGAGCGATAATTCTACGTTTAGGTACGTACTCAAGTCATAGGTCAATTGTAACGTTCAAGGTCAGTTAGAAGTTATTTGAAATTAACAAAGTTTTACAAGAGTTTAGTGTAATTCCTGAAGTAAATTTCAACGAGGAATTCAATAGTGACCTTAATTTTGACTTTGAAGTTAACCTTCATGTCTTTTTGAAGGTTAACTTTGTTTTTTTCAAAATAGAAACCCTTTTTTTTACATCTGCAATCGATAGAGCGGAAAATTCTACCTTCAGGTACGTAGCCAAGTCATAGGTCAATTGTAACGTTCAAGGTCAGTTAGAGGTTATTTGAAATTAACAAAGTTTTTCCAAGAGGTCAGTGCAATCCTTGAGAGTAAATTTCAACAAAAAATTCGTTGGTGAGCTCTGTATTAATCTTGGTGATGATTTTCAAGGTTCTTGACAAAAAGCTATGCGATTGTAAAAATGAGTTACAGCATTACGAATCATCTCCCTATCAATCAAAGTAGGCTATTGCAAAATCCGATTCTACAATTCGTCTAAGCTTTGCGGTTGCGTTGTGTATACTTTGCTCTTCAAATAACCCCAAAGAAAATAGTCGAGAGGCGTCATATTAGGAGATCTAGTAGGCCACTAGATTTCACACCTTCTTCCAATCCACCTTTAAGGGAACTGAGTATTCAAATATGCTCAAACCTCCCCACCGCAATGAGCCGCTGCTCCGTCCTGCTGGAACCAAATATTTTGAAAATTATCGTCTGTAATCTCCCTTTTTCTTGGTACAATTTGGTTTCTGAGAAGCTCTTCATATGCACAGGCATTGAAATTACCATCGATGAAGAAAGGGCCTATCAATGTATCATTCAAGATACCGGTCCAAACATTATTATTTTGTGGATATTGTGTGTGACTTTCCAACATCCAATCAGGATTTGTGTTGGACAAATATCTACAATTTTGCCTGTTAACTTCACCTTTTAAAGTGAAAGCAGATTTATCTGAAAATACTGTATTGTATAAGAAAAGAGGATCTCTATCAATTCTGTCCATCATAATTTCACAAAATTCAACCCGACGATCAGGATCGTCTTCATTGAGCTCTTGTAGCAGATGAACTTCGTAAGCATGCAAACTAATGCTTTTTAAAATATTTCGCACTGTCTCAGGAGCAACGTCACGCTCATCACTAGCTTGACGTAAAATAGGGTGTCGGTTTTCAACAAATGATTGGGCTATGTCCATCTGCATCTTCTCAGATCCTGCAGATCTTGACCGACCAGTTCTCTGAAGGTCCTTGATAGTTCCGTGATTCATAAAGCGCCTTACAGTTCTTTCAATTGTTGCTTTTGAGACATGATTTAACTTTTCTCCATTACGAAAAGTGCGATTAAAAAGTAAACAAACTTGATCATAAGATCGAACTCGATCTCCCCAACCACGCATCATTAATACAGATACCCTCTCTCGTTCCGAAAGTTTAGCTTTTGCTCTAATAATCGTTTAGCGAAAAATAGTAAGTATGTACACATAACACGTGAATCTAGTTTCGATTTGTAATATTCGTATGGAAAAACGGTATAGGACTTATGCTATCGCCTTAAGTATTGACTTAGGTATTGAAAAACGGTATAGGACTGTATAACTCTCCGGGGAGGAATAAAACTCTCACCAGAACACCTGGAACTTTTAATGAAAAATTTCCTTATGATTTTAGAATATTCAAAACGCTGTAACCAAGATCAATACAGAACTCACCAATGACTTTCTCGTTGAAATTTACTTCAGGAATTACAATGACCTCTTGGAAAACTTTGTTAATTTCAAATAGCCTCTAACTAACCTTAAATGTTACAATTAACCTATGACTTGGGAACGTGCCTAAATGTACAATATTTCGCTCTATCGATTGCAGATGTAAAAAAGGGGGTTTCCATTTTAAAAAACAAATTTGACCTTCAAAAAGCCATAAAGGTCAAATTCAATGTAAAAATGAAAGTCATCAATGAATTTCTCGTTGAAATTTACTTCAGGAATTACACTGACCTCTTGGAAAACTTTATTAATTTCAAATAACCTCTAACTGATCTTGAAGGTTACAATTGACCTATGACTTGGTTGCGTATCTGAACGTAGAATTTTCCGCTCTATCTACTGCAGATGTAAAAAGGGGGTTTCCATTTTAGAAAACAAAGTTGGTCTTTAAAAAGCCAAGAATGTCAACTTCAAGGTCAAAATTAAAGTCACCATTGAATTCCTTGTTGAAATTTACCTCGAGAATGACCTTCAATTTTTTGAAAAATATTTTACCTGAGGAAATATCTAACCGTCCCAAGACTTTTTAGACGCCCTGTATAATATTTAAGAAAAATTTGTTTAAAAATTTTAATTTACGGGACAGTTTTTTTTAAAATCTTATAGTTAAAGTCAGCTAAGAAAACTTCAGATACTTTAATGGATTTTTAAGATATCATTAAAAAAAATTCCAAGACAGGGAGTAATCTATAAAATATTATTTTTAAAATCAGCCATGATAACTTAAGAAATTTTACGAGCTTTTAATATATGACCAGAAATCAATAAGCGTCTAAGCATCTCCATAGTTTATGACTGAAAATAAAAAATCCATTTGTTACAATGCCGACTAGACAATTTTTGTTAAAAATTCATATATTCGGTTCAAAATTCGTCCGTTTTTGGTTAAAAAAATCTTTTTTGCTAAAAATTAGTCGTTTTCAGTTACACCTCAATTCTTTGAAAATGTAACGATATTTTAGAAAATTAGTTTTTTCTCCTTAAAAATTAAGGCTTTCAAACGTAACTTTAACTTTTTCATTCTAGAACAGAAATCTATTTTTAATACTATAAAAATCAATAATATGAATGAATTCGACTTTTGGATATTTCACTAATATTTTAAGTTAAAACTTAATTTTTTGAATGGAAATTTTATAACTTATACACATCATAATTTTACAAATAAAAGACTGATGTAAAAACTGAATTATAAATGTGTTTTAGAAATAGTTTGTTTCAAATCATAATGATAATTTTTTAAGTTTTAATTTCAAATTCTTATTCTTTTTTAAAATTTCTTTTTATAAATCATAATTATATTGTTTCAAAAATTCACAAATATCAAGTCAGAATTATAATTCTTATCAAAAATTTTATTTCTCAGGACAAAAAGAAATTCTACAAAATGTTTTATTGTTACAAAATGTTCTTTTTCTCTGATGTGTTTGGTTTTTGTTTAAACTGAAAACAGACTGAATCAGCTTCCTCTTGAGAATAGCGATTTTCTGTACTCATTTCAAGTAAGATCTCTTTTTAGTCTCCTTCACCCGCCTTGAAGTGGAAGAAGACCAACAATATTATATTACACCTACTATATAAATGTTTGGTTTAAAGAAAAATTTTTTATATTATGACGTTTAAATTACATTTAAAGAAACTTTTAAAAAACTGTCGAAAATTACTAATAATATTCCATTAATAGATTTCTAATTCATTTTAAAAAATTTGGCTATCCAAAATTCCACCAACCTTTTGTAGATCATGACAAGAGAGGTATTTTTCTTAAACAAAAAGTATATAATTTACGAAAGGTTTCAAGAAATCTTACATTCATAACAAAAATCTAAATATTAATTTAATTTAAATGAAGAATGGAATAACATATTTCCTGAATGATTATTTTCTATATGATTATTTACGTTTCTAAAAAATAAGACATAAAAACGTAATAAATACAAATTTTGATAGTAAATTATAAAATAAAATTAGCTTCTGTTGATTGAAATTCATTTAAAATACAATTCATTCAAAAATTATCATAGAACCTTTACACGAGACGTAAAGAGAAAAATGTGAAATAGTTTAGGTGTATAAATAATTACCTTTTCATGATTTCTCAGTAAGATCACTTCTAAATACGATACCTTAAATTTTTGTGATAAAGTTGAAAGTTTTACAAAATCGCCTTATTTTCTGAAACTCTTGTTTTGTCTTAATGTCCGCTTTTATAAAATTTTAAAATTATTTAGTATAATATTGTCCTGACAAAATTAAAATATTTTGACTATGTATATCAAAGTAAAGCAAAATTCTAAAATAAAAATTTTTTCATACGAAGAATTCAACAAAATATTTTTGTGGTGTGCTTTTTCCTATGCTGTTAATTTTTAGCTTAATAAATTTTAATCACAGATTTCAAAAAATAAATATTATTTTGCACGAATAATTAGGATTCAAACTTGAATTTTCTAGATTTTTTATTGCAGAAATAATAATTCCGATTAACTTTATTCTTATTATATTAATTCCTCTTATCAGCACAGAAATCGCTACTTTTTAAAATTAAAATTAATTTCTTTATCTATGTTTGCTAAATTATACCCAAAGCAGGAGTAGGTAAAGAAAATGGTTTTAATTCTTGTTTTTACACATACTGTTATCTTTGTTAATTATGAAGGCGCCAAGGGTATGGAATCTAGCAAATTAAAAAAATTTCGAGGTCCGAGATTAATAATCTTCCTAATACATGTTTATTTATTTAAAATAAAAAATATAGTGTTTTATTTACAAGTAAAATTTAGTACTTCACGGTTGAACCCGGTAAAATTTTTTTATTTTCCAGTCATCCAAGAGTATTCTTCAACAGAAAAGAGCAAAACTGAAAAATAAATAAATTTTTAAGCAAATAGTTACATTTTCTAATTGAAAAGATCCATTTTCAACAAAAAGAGGACGAGTTTACCTTTCAGTTGAAACAATTAATTTTCTACAAAAAACGGTTTTTACAAACAATAGGTCAATTTTCAAGCAAAGTAATGAATTTTCAAATCAAATTGTGAGTCTTCAACTGGAATAGTTAAAGTTTACACCGAAAAGATGCATTTGTAATCGAAATTATGTATATTTAAATGGAACTTGTGAATTTTTAACCAAAAATATTATTTTCAAACTAGATTTAATTTAAAATAGAAAAATCAATTTTATACTAAAAAATTTTTTTCAACAAAATGCGTGAATTCCTAACGAAAAATTTAAAGTTTTTAAACAAAAAAATTACTTTGCATCAAAAGAAAAAGAAATTGTTAGCCATGATGTTAAACATTTGATTCAAATTTAAAAAATGGAGGTTAAACCAAACAGATAAATTTTTAACTACAAATATCATATTTTCAATTGTTTACTTTTTAACGTCGAAAAAGATGAATTTTCCACAATGAATGCAACAACATTTTTTGTTAAAATTTGGAAAAAATAGTTCTTCTTCCCAACTTTCATTCAAAAAAGAAGCATGAGGTCATTAAAATTTTATTTTGTACTGCTCTAAATAAAATTATATTGAACTACATTATAATTTATATTTAATAACAAATCGTTACTTTAATACATTAAAAAATTTATGAATAATGTCAAATAATATCAAAATATAATAACAGTACACAGTGTTAATACATGAAATATATATAATATTATAGTTTATAAAACACGAAATTCTAAAAATTAAAAAAAGCGTATTAATGGATCTCGTCCTGTAATTTAGGTAAAAATTTTCATTATCATTTAAAACTCAAATATTTTCTTGAAAATCGGATTAATGTTTGGTTATAAATTAACTTTATTAGATAAAAAAATTCAAATATTTTATTTCTAGTTATAAGTTATCTTTTTAGGTAACAGTTTCACTATTTGGATACAAATTTATTATTTTTCAAAATAACTGAAATTTCAATGAGTATTCACTAAATAATAAGTTTAAATTATGTTATAAATATAATACATAAAATCATAAATTTATATTTTAATTTTATTTCTAAAATATATTCAATAAATTTGACCCGCGCACTGTAAACGGGGGTCGCTTTGATCAAGACGAAATTTATTTACATCGGTTACTCCGCAATAATAAAAGGGCCCAAGTTCTATCCCCACCCTAAAAAATTGGAGATTATGTACCTGCGTAAAATTTGTTAGGGCAGGGATAAAGCTTGGGCCCTGTTCTTATTTTGGATTAACCAACGTAAGTGAATTTCGTCTGTGCCAAATCGACCCCCGTTTACAGTACTCAACCGCACATGCGCCGTAAGAAGAAGCATTGCTTCCGCGAGTACACCGACAATGCTTCCACTCAGAAGTGCAGGAGGGGAATTCGTCTCCCACAATCGCAGTAGAGGGGAAGGAGGTCCCAGGTACTCGTCGGCGAATTTACGATCGCCTGAGAAAGTAGGTTTTGGAGTGGCAAAGTAGGGAAAGTGACTGGAATAGGGATAGAAAGTAGGATAAGTCAATGAAATGGGAGAGAGAAGTAGTAAAAGTAGCAATAAAGTGGAAGGAACGTAAAGGAAGAAGTTCAGAACTGGAAAGAGCATTGGAACGGGATCAGAAGGGGGAGGGAGAGATAATGGGATTGAAAGTAGGAAAAGTAAGGCAAAATAGGTGGACGAAGAAGTAGAGAAAATTTAGAGGGTAATTAAAGGAACTGAAGGGTGATGTATGAGGTTAAAATGGAGGGGGGTAGGGTTTCTCAGAGGGAGTGATAGAAAGATGTAGAAGAAAGGTTAGTAGTAGAGGAAATTAAAGGAAATTAAGTTACTAGGGAAGTTTGGGTGATTAGGCGAGGGACAATTAGGGCTGAGGAAGGGAAGCTTTAACTGGAAAAGTGACGAGAGGGGGGGGGGGGCGTATTAAAGGCAAAAGATTGGAAAGTATAAGGGAAAAAAATGTTTGTGTCAGTATGAGAAGTAGTACGGTGGGGAAAGAAAAATATGAATTGGGGGAGGGTAACGACCTAATTAACGACTGAATAGGTTAGGAAACACTTTTTCAAAGGCTGATCGCCCACACTATGTTCAGGGATGTGACGATATAAAAAGTATAATAAACGTTACCTGAGTGAAAAATTAATTTTCAAATTTTGTCCGAAAAAATGTGAGTATCTTTTTTAACGTCCGCATACCAACTGCAAAAGAAAGGTGATATGGCAGCTAGTTTCACGCAATCTGGTAACACGTGCAGTGAACCTTTGATAAATACGTAATGTATAGTACACGTGCAATGCGCATAAAACTCTTGCATGTAACGTCTTGCATGTAAAGTGTCCTACGAGTTTTGACGTCATACTCGTAAAATTTCGGAAAGGTAGAATTTTTACACCGGGAAAGTTAAATAAATTTTGAATTAAACGAGAAAGAATGATTTTTAGATTTTAAAAGGTATGTTCTGAAAAATAACCATTGTGTTAGATTTTCAGTAAAGTAGGTGAACATTTAACAAAATATTTTAACTTTTAAAAAAGAAGATTTCTTTTCAAACATAGAGGTAGACTTTCATTCTTTTCTACTTTCACATACTGTCAGTTTGAAAATTAATTAAAACAAAAATTTGTCTAACAAAATAGTTAAATTTTTAACGAAAGGAATCAATTATCAAATTAAATTACGAATCTTCAACTGGAATCGTTACACTTTTAGTTAAAAATTAATTTTCAATGAGAAAACCACTTTTTTTAAAGTGTTACATTTTCTACAAAGCAGAATTCATTTTTTTTTAGCAAAACAGATGAATTTATGATAAATATAATTTTATATTTGAACCAAAACGGAGATCAATTTTAGATGAAAAAACAGTTAAAGTGAATCAAAAGAGGCTCTTATAAATAAAACAGTTAACTTGAAAAAACAAAATAATACAAAAGAATAACTGAAAGTTAAATTTTTCACTGTAACAAAAATGACGTTTATAAAATCCTTGAATTTTGTACAAATTGTATATACGAATACGAATTTTTAGCTAGAAATGGAAAAGGTAAATTTTCAATTTAAAAAAATTCAAATAACTAGTGATATTTTTCACCAAAGTATTCTATTTCCAAGCAAGAGGAATAATTTTTAGAATGAAGATTGAATTTTTTTAAACCAAACGAATCATCAACAAAAATATGAACTTTCAATAATGAAAGATAATTTTTAACCGAACATGTGATAGTTAAATTTTAAATTAAAACCAAATTCATTTAAAGGTAAAGTGAAGAATTTTATTCAGAAACTAGTTTACTTTCTAAATGAAAAAGACGATTTTTCTAAAAAAAACAGTTGAATTTTAAGTCCGAAAAAATATTTTTTTCCTAGAAATAGTGAATTCCCTTAAAAGTAAAATAATTCCCTGAAAAATTGATGACTTTTCAACGCAAACTGTAAATTTTCAACAAAGAAGTTAAATTTTACAGCGAAAAATAAGAATTTTAAAACAAATAGCTGAATTTTTAGAAAAGTCTTATAAATTTTTAACTAAATATTCTAAACAATAGATATGTTAGTTTATATTTGTGTAGTTTCTAAAAAACGTTTATGAACTAATCACAATTTTACGCTAAAAAGATCTATTTCAATAAAAACTGTCATCGTTTAAGTTTTATTTAAAAGAATTATTTAAAAATTAGAAAGACGAATTTTCCATCAAAGAAATGATTTTCAACTTTAAACATGTCTTTTTATTTAAAAATACGAATTTCCAGCTACAATTGGGAATCTTTAACGACCAAAAATTAATTCCGGGAAGGTCGTTCAACTCTCAACCCAAGAGTTGAATTCTAAACCGAAAAATATAAATTTCTAGCGGGACATGTAAAAAATACAATTTTTTAACAAAATGCATACATTTTTCACCAAATATTTTAATTTTCTAGAAAATTGTTGAATTTTTTAAATAAAGTAGAAAATTTTCTACAAAGTAGTTCAATTTTCAACAAAATAGTTAAATTTTCAGTTTAAAAAATTAATTTTTACAAAACGAAAATAATCACGTTTCAAAATGACAAATTTTCATTTCAATACATCAATTTTTAAACAATTAGTAAAATTTTATACCGAAACAAAAAAGTTATTTTTTAACCGCAATAGATTAATTGTTAGCTAGACAATAGCATTTCCTAATAAAAAAGGTAAAATTTTTACAAAAATAGATCATTTTTAAAAACAAAAAGAGAAAAGTTCAACAAAATATAGTGAAACTCTTCTATAACGCCGATTTTTGGGCTGACCGTGGGTGTAAATTATATCATTATAGCCAACTCCTGATGTAAACAGTCAGGGGCATATAAACCGCTTCTAGTGGATTTTAATTCTAGTACAAAATATTTTTTCTAATACGGAGACAAGAATCAACTGAATATTTAACGAAAATGAGAAATAAGTTTTATTGATACGCGTTGAATAAATGTTTCACCTTTTTACGTACTTTAAACATTTGCGGGCCGCTGAGCATCTCCTTTAAAAGAAGAGCTTTTTCTCAAATGATCGGTCCAGATACTAGGTCGCGCACTTGAATAAAACATTCGAAGACAGCAATATCCACAAAAAAGACTCTTTTCAACAAAACACTGCACGTCAACACTTCAAGTCTCTGAACTTGATCGGACTTTTCTTTCTACTCTCTCTCTCCCTCTCTCTCTTTCTCTCTGTGTCTTTCTATCCAATACTTCTTATTTTTATTTTTCGATTTGTAGAGCCTAATGTTAGCTACAACAACGCCACCAATTCGAAACTATTTAGAAAATATTTGAATTTCAATTAAATATTAACAAGGTATCTTATGGTAAATAATTAATTTCAAACCGTTGTTTATTCTATATTTAATCTTGGATTTAATTCAATTTACATACACTTCTATTCTTCATCAACATTGCTTTAATAACTTCGCGATATGTATTTGCGGGTCAGATGCCGCTGTTGTCTGACAACAGGCATTGGAGCCCCACTGCTGCTCTGCTTGAGTCCGTTTCATGCTAATTCGCGAGTGTGTCCCGCTTAGAGCTAACTAACGGAACGTAGTGACGCAGTTCAATAGGTAGGCCATTAGGGTGTAGTTCCTTACCGCAACGCCCCTATTTAGCCACGCCTGATTGACCACCGCACACACCCCGCAACACCTTTCACTTCTATCCACGGAGGGGCGTCTATTTTTGAAAGGTCTATAGAAAAAAGGCTTAATTATTATCCAAAGAGTTATAAGCGGTTTTTTTTTCGTCTGAAAACAATAAAAATTAACTTCAAGACAAAAGAGGTACGTTTAACCCTTGAATGACACTGAGGGTCCATTGCCCTCCAGAGCATTTTTGAACGAATATAAAAATTCGTAAATTCGATGAATTTTTCATTGTTTTTCGAAGTGTTAAAAATAAAATTTAAGTTACTACGCCGATTGATTCTTTAGAAGAGATGTTAAAGAACATCCAAAAAAACCTCTTAACAAAAATATCAAAAGTTAAACTTTTTACAACAAATTAAAAACGTTGGGGTCCAAAAGACCCCAACTGTCAGCAATGTTGTTTTTTGGAGGCGTGTCATTTAAGGGTTAACATGCACAATATGTATATAATTTAATATATAAAACCGAAATACAATTTCGAAATATTGAATAATATTTCTACATATGGCACTATTCTTAAAATTCTTTGTATTCCCTTGACTATGAGCGAGAGAAAGAGAGTAAGTAGCGCTCAATAATGTGGTTGTAATGTAACGAGCGACTATCGCTGTTGCTTCTCGCTCGATCTTATTCGATTAAATCAATTGAATCTTTTATGCGGGCGTACATTCACTTAGAATGTATGGTGTTTTATTTGCCTTTAGAGATAAGCAAGAAAAATGCTTACGAGCCGTCAACAATGGTTTATTCATTGATTGTAAATTTAGCTTTAAGACTTTTTTAAAGTCCTTGAACGTTATTTGTACTAGCATTAAGGAAGAAGAACTAAGTCTGGATTATAGGGTAAAAATAAATTAGTTTAGAGAACATAGGTCCCTAAAGTAGTCAGGGTTAACAGATTTCGCAGGAACAGCGATTTTGACAATTTACTTAAGTTCGGTTAAGCACGTTCAGGAAACTTGTTAATTTATGAGTGTGAAACTCTCTTTTGTCTTCTATACCCATAAAAATACCAGATTTAACTGGAAAAGTTTGGGAGTCTTCGGGGAGGGTCCTTTTCCAATCTTTTAACTTCGGAAAGTGGACTCACCCCGACGGGGTCTGAAACTTAAGAGTGGGGATGCTTAAGAATGGAGTGACGGGGTGTGTGTGAAGTGCGATTGAACGGGGCCTACGAAGATTATATTCTACACTTGCCGTCCAAAAAGACGACCTTCGGCAAGACGACCCGCTCGACATAAAGACGGGCGAACGCTCAACGAAATGAAGGCGGAGGCCGCACTTCTATCCCCTCCACTTTCTTCTCTGCAATGTACACGGCCTAATGTTTTACTTAAAACATAAGTTCGCTCTAAACCGCACACGCTCTCAGCGCAGAATAGTGGGGACCCATCACGCCGTCGTCTTGCCGAACGGTGGAAGTCCCGCGTTCGTCGTCTTATTGGACGGCTAGTGTACTCGGAAACAGTCTACAGCTTCCCTCGTTAAGCTGTAGATTCTGTACTCGGCACTAAATTGGGAGTAGTTTTTACGTCCTTGCATTGTAAATTCAGACTTATTTGGGGGAGAGTTTTTACTAATAAATTCTTTAGCCATTTTCAATCTCATATTTCTATTGTATTTCATTTGAAATTTTAATTTCCCGGCTCCTTTTCAGGATAAGTAAAAAAAGAACTCGGCTAATCACATAAAGTCCTTGTCTTCGACATGCGCGGCCCGTGACAGTAATAGGTACTGAGCGCCCTTTCGCACCAATACTGTCAACTGTTCTTTTTATTTTAGGCATTGCAAAGTTGCAGAAACCTTTGCTGGGGAGTAGTTATGAATTTAATACTTTACCAATTAAATTGTTAGTTACAAACGTAGTAAATAATGCTGTCTGAGCGAAAAGTTTAACTAATTGTACTTTTGCTGCATTTTGCGGGTTATTTAGGGCTCATTCTAAAAAAAAATTTTTTAGACCTGCAGTGACTACTGGCGCCACCGTGATCGCTTAGGAAACTATTTTTGTTCTTTAAATATAAAAAATGTTCAATTATTTTTCTCTCTGATTATGTTGTGTTGAGCGTACGGTTCGACTTATTGTTAAATTGTAGTTTTATGACATTTGACACATTTTTTTAACCAGAATAAAAATAATCGTTTCAGCTCGTTTTCGAAAACAGACAATTCATGTGTTTCAAAACTGTTAAGGTCATGGATAAGGTAAGTTGAGAAAGATGTATTATTTATTTTTTGTTCCAAGAGGGTTGCAAATTTGTTTGTGGAAGAAAGGATTATCCTAAAATTGGATTTAAAATAAATTGTACGCTCTCCAGCAGCGACGGACACATAAAAAAGACATCTTTCTTCTTATCACAAGATAAAAAGTATGCGTATTGAAATCTATAAGGATAGAGCAAAGGTGAAAGCATCACCCTCGCATTTTGTACCCTGTACTGTAAAATCTGGAGGGGGGCCTTAAACTGGGCACTTTTCGTACGATATCATGTTAAAGGTTCTGTTGAACTTTGAAATTTCGTGGTATTTACGCGTGTATTCTGAAATCGTAACAGATCGGGCAATCGTGATTCGAACCACTTCATGCCAAAAACTTTTTTGATCTCCACGCCTGCGCACTTCTGTAGTCGGTTTTACTTTGGTTCCATTCAAAATCTAATTAAATAATCTGTTTAATATTAATTAGGTTGAAGATTTTTTCGTTAAACATTTAAATTTTTCATTTTGAAAGCCTCAGATATTTTACTTGAAAAATGATGGCAATGGAAATTAAGTGAATCGAGAAATTGTTTCGTTTTGAAACGAACAAATTTCAACGTCTATTTTTATACTAAAGATAGAGGGACCTAAATGGAAAATCGTTTCGAAAAGATCGCAGTTTTCTCTCTATCCCACCTGATAGAAAGAGAGACCCAATGTATGCATCGGAGTTTCACTGCTGCACTTCTCACTTCTGTGCGAACTTGTTCGCGAGATTTTGATTGCTTACACGAAGGAAAAATATTAAAAATGATTGAAAAATAAATTAGAAAGATATTCCAGTTCAAGAATTTCACTCTTTTATATAAAATGGCAGGATATTCCCTCCACTCTTTAACTTTTAAATTCCTACTTTCAGAATGCCTGGCTCTTAGCTGATAAGAATTTCCAGCAATTCTCTTCGTAATATTCGACCTTTCTGTTCGCATTTCTATACTGATGAAATAATTATCGATCATTTAAAATGTCTGTATTTGAAAAAATAGTTTTCTTATATTATATTTCTTCAATTTATTATCAATATGTAATTCAGATTTATTTTAGACTTACGGAATTTACAAAATAACAAGTGAAGTACTTAGTTGAAATCATAATATAACTAAAAGTGAACCTAAGCATAAATAATAAAAACCAAAATAAATAAAAGATCAATTTAATACATTTTTAAATATTAGACGTTCATAAAATTTTTGAAACTGATTCTTAGAAATTGAAAATAATAGAATTTGAGTTAATACATTTATTCTCTACAAGACAATCATTTTTTCCCTATTTTATAGTTATTTCTTTAAAAAAATTGTAGGTTATAAAAATAAAACATTCAAATTCATAAATTTAACAAACTCTTAACAGTGATAAATGAAAAATTAAAAATCGTTCAATGTATATAGAATTATTTATATATTTTTGTATTATTTTGTTTTCAGAAAAAAATATAATTAAAATAGGGAATATTTATTTTATTTTCATTTCTGAATTGGTATAGGGGCATTTTGGGCTTTAAAATTTTCATTGATTTGGATGACACGAATTTGTGATTGTTAATTCACTTTTGTTAAATCTCTTTCAGCTTTAACAAACACATTCTCATCACGTATCACATATATTTACTTACGAACCCAGAATTGTGGGCTACTTATTCATATATTTGAAAACTAAATACAAATTTCATTTTTAATGATTAATTTGATATTTGTTTCTTACTTTTCATTTAATTTTATTCTGGGCTAATCTTAAAATTAAATGATATTATTAAAATTCCTAATATAAATTGATATTGCAACAAAAGTATTTTTATTGTCTTATTTCTACAATTAAAAAAAGATCACATGCTATTGGAAATTTTCAATTCCATTTTTGATAATTTAAGCTAAAAATACCCATCGTAGCGTAAAGATGTTCTGAGCAAATTTGTAGATATAATTTAGGTAAAAAAATTAGTGAAATAAAAAGTTGCTGTCGCTTGTATCGTTTTTCAAAAAAGAGTTAATTTTTAAATATTTTTATTGTATTTTTATAGCAAGAGCTTATACAAATTTTGATATCTCTTTTGGTTCAACAACTTTTGTCTTTACATTTTTTTGTTCCGTAGGTCGTTTCTCCAAATTTTTTTTTTATATCGAATTTTTTACGATTAAAAAAAAATTCACTCGTTCTTTCTCACAATTATAAAAAAAAATGTTGTAGATCCTTTTTGTGATCACAAATTCTTTCTATTTATTTCTTTTTTTCATACCTTTCATCGTTTTTCCAAAAATTTTATTTGTATTTTGAATATTATTTTTCACCAACAACACAAGAGCTTTGAATCCTATTAAAAAATCATTACTAACAAATTGGTAGGTATTTTTTGGATAAAGAAATTTGGTCTTGTTCCTTTTGGTTTTTTCCCATGTCCTGTGATGAGTGGGTCATGCGAACAGATTCCTACCTTACCGACATTTTTTATTTCACATCTTAATTTTAACCAGAAGTGAAACATCGAGTTAAGACTTTCCGATACTAAACATGAAGCA
Source organism: Belonocnema kinseyi (assembly GCF_010883055.1). Taxonomy (NCBI): domain Eukaryota; kingdom Metazoa; phylum Arthropoda; class Insecta; order Hymenoptera; family Cynipidae; genus Belonocnema; species Belonocnema kinseyi. The sequence continues at coordinate 150,318,742 of NC_046658.1, forward strand.
CATAGTGCTTTTTATTCATTATTTCCAATTTTGAACTCGATATGAAGCTTTGTGCAAAAATAAGTGGTGAAATAAAAAAAGTGGCGGTAAGGTAGGAATCTGGTCACGTGACCCACTCCTAACATGGACTTAAAGAGTATACCAAAGGGCAATCCAATCTGTCAATTCTTTCAAAAGTTATTGTGCTAACAAAAAAAATCTACAGAAACACGAACAGACATGCAGACAGACACATTCGAAACGTTGTAATTTGCCAAAAACGGGAGGCGGGTCAAATTTTACACAAATATAATACTTTCACTGATGAGAATGTAAAAAGAAAAAATCTACATGCAGAATTAAACAAAAAAAGTTACGAATTATCATCGAATTATTTGAGAGATCGAAAGAAGAATTTTTTCACAGACATGCCATGTGGCAAGGTTTTCTCTAAAGATTCGTAGATGTTAGATTTAGGAAATCTGTATTATCATAGGGATGGTAAATGTCTGGTCACTATCGATCTAAGATACCATAAGAAAGATATTTTCTCAGATAAAATTTAATTCAAAAATTTGAAAAAAACGTAAGATTCTGAATTTTTAGGGGCATTTCAAATCGATAGCTTATTTATTTTCAGTTAATGTGATAAGTATGTTATCTGATCGCTCATTAACCATCCCTATGGCGATAGATATTTCTTATATATTTAACTAAAAGCGGAATGGCTACATTTTTGATCAAACTAACAACTTCAAAGCAAAGAGAAAAAAGTGGCGAAAAAACATTGTAAGGGGGGGGGGGGGGGAGTCACCTTCTATGTCAAAGAGTTTCAAAAAAATAGGAGTACATAAAAACTCCCTGTAAAAAGGGTAGCTCATTTATAAGGACGAGCCTTGATAGATGATAGAATTACCGACAGATTTTTAGACGAACGTTAATAATAGAGCAGGGATTCAGAAAAAAGCTTGACTGATGAGAGTGGAATTCAGGGCGAGTGCTTTTTGAATTCCAATAGAGGAGGTGTCGTTAATCCTGAACCAACGAGGATAGTGGATAAGTCGATTTTTTAACCATATTGCACACTTATACTCAATTTCGTTTCCTTGAAAATACTTCAAACTTCTTGAAATGAAGGGTGAAATCTTTTACTTCGATTTTTTTGTACGCTGGGGGGGGGGCAAAAATAGAGGGAAGACTGATTCTCGAAAAAACAGAATCGATTCCAAAAATTGAAGATTTTATTTTGCGACTATCCGGATCTAAATTAATGGATTCCTCAATCTGTTATTATTTATTAATACTTGTTTTAAATGGGAAATAACAGGCTATTTATTTTTTCAACTGTTAATTTTCTAAAATATCATGAAATTTTTTAAAACATGATATCGCTGGAAAATGTTTTAAATCCTTCGATATTTGTGAGCACTTTGTGTTCCGTGATTTTCAAATCTTTTGTTAGCGATTTTGATGAAAATTTACCACTTTATTGAAATTTTTAAATTTTTTAGTTTAAAAAAAATTTTAGTCTAAAACAAAGAATACTGTTTTTTTAACCAAATGCATGAAATTTCCACCAAAAGATGTCAACTTTTAAGGGAAATTATAAGTCTTAAGGTGGAAAAGTTAAATTTATATTCAAAAAATTTAATTTTTAACAAAAAATAAAATATTAAAATTTATCGTTAAAAAATTAATTAAAAACAAAATTTGAATTTTCAACATATTAGTGAAATTTTCATAAAAAAAAGATTAATTTTTTGACTTGAATGACAAATCTGGTATGAAACTGTTAAATTTACATCAATACCGTGAACTTTGAACGTAATGGTTGCATTTTCAATCCAACAAGGGAAATTTTCATCAAAATACATCAATTTTAAATGTAAGAATTACATTTTCAATGAAAAATGAAATACTTGCATTTCCAGTAACAAGAATTAATTTTAAAACAAAAAGAATTTCATTTTCTACAAACTAGTTTAGATTTTAATTCGAAAGTTTAATTTTCAAATAAGAAGGGAATAGATACATTTGCAGTCAAAAAATTAATTTCCAACAAAAAAAGAATGGTCAAGAAAATAGTAAAATATTCAAAAACATAGATTTTTAACCGAGGATATTAATTTATGACTGAAAAATAGGAATTTTTCACAACAGTCATTTTTCAATTCAAATATAACTATTAAATTTTCAGTGTAGATTTAATTATTAATCGCTTTAACTTGAACTTACACTGATACATTTTAAATCTTAAATTAATTTTTTTTAAATTGCAAATGCAACCAGTTTTTAGTAAAAAATCAATGTTCTTGCTCAAGAATGTATCTTTTTGATTTAAAATTCAATTTCGTTGTTGTTCTTTGTTAAAAATGATTTTGGTTGAACAATAAACAATTTTGTTTAAAAATGTCTCTTGCCATTAAAATGACAGCCTAAAAATATAACTGGTTCAGATAAAAATTTATCATTATAGTTAAAAATTTATATCTTTGTATGAGAATTCATTACTTATTTTTGGTTAGAATCAAATTTGTTAACTTAAAATTTCATCTGTTGCATTTTTCGTGAAAAATTCACCTTTTATTAGAAAAATTCTTTTCATACATTCATGTATATTGTTTATTTTTGTTTGTTAAGTATTCATTTTTCAAATTTATATTTTCATTATTGCATTTTTGATTATGCATTTTTTTAATGAAGAATTCAACGTCTTTTTTAATAGAAAATTAATTTTTTCGCTCAAAATATATCTTATTGTTTGGAGATCCTGTTTTTGATTTGCTGTAGTTGCAAATTAAAGTTTTTCAACTGGAAATTTAGAAATTTTATTATTGATTCTAAATGTATACCTTTCATCTGAAAATTTTACTATTTAATATTTTTGGATGAAGTTTCTTCATTTTATTTAAAAGTTGAAATAATTTATGATAAATTTTTTTGGGTTTTCTAAGCTTTATCTGTTTTTGGTTCAAAGTTAGCTGCAGTCATCCTATTCAATATAACATAATTATAGGTTGACTGCTGGACCGCATTTTTATAAGTTATTTTCCTCTATGAATGGAACTTTCATGATTAAAGGAAGCTCTAGGAATCAGGTCAAAAAATTTTTTTTTTAAATTGTCCAACATCCAGCATCTCACTTTATAAAATTTTGAGAGAAAATGAAAAAATATATAAATTTAAAAATGTCGAATTGTGTAACTAAATTGCACAATAATGTTTGAAAAAAATATACTCAAGATGGTTAATTTGTGTAACATAATAGTACAGAAAATGCTTAAATTAAATTTTTCTTAGCAACAGCGTTTAGAAAAAAATTACTGTTATAAAAGTATATATTGACTGCTCGAAACAATGCACGTCTGTCCATAAGTGCACTTTTGTCTTTCTTTGAGAAAAAGTTTTTAGCTTTCTTCATATGCAAAATGCATTCACAAATCCCTAAGAACAAAAACTATCTCCACACAAATCGTGAGAACGCGCAAGAAGGCTTTCATTTTGACAAAAGCGGATAAAAAGACTTCCATTCTGTTCATGTGAAAAGTCTTCAAACTCCTCTGCCTCTTAAGCTTTAGATCAAGAAAGCTTTTCTTAAGCTTAAGAACTTCTGGCACAGCTAGAGAATGTATAAGCATATATAAAAGTAGGAAGAAGAATTATTAATCTTACAAATGTCTTATTCTTGGAAAAGTTTCTATATTATATAAAAATAACTAATTAAGGCATTTAATCACATTTTATAAAATAATCAAATTTTTTAATGTTAAGTATGCAAAAAACGGTATAGGTAAAGAGCATCAGCCACTAATGCCTAATTTTATATTATCTATTGTGATATTTACTTTTAAATTAATTAAACGAAAAGACATTTTAGATAAGAAGAAAAATTGTCAAAAAAAAATTCATTTTAAACCAAATTGTGTAATTTTCTGCTAAATAGAATATTTTTAAAGAAAATTAGATGAAGTGGCACGGAAAATACGAAATATATTTTGAACAAAACAGATCTTTAACCCAGAAGATTGATTTTCAAAAAAATACAGGAAAAAAGTTGTTACATTTTCAACAAAAAAAAAATTTCATAGAAAAATAGGGTTTTTACAAAATACCTAAATTCTGCACCAAAGAGATGAATTTGCAACTAAATTTGTGCATGTCGATTCAGACAATGAATTTTCCACAATTTAATTTAACTTCTCAACAAGCAGTTCTTATTTAAACCAAGAATATTAATTTTTGACATTAATAACAAAATATTTTTAACAACATGCATGAAATTTTTCCAAATAGTTGAATTTTTAACTTAAAGATTTAAATTTACAAAATTAAAACAAAATAATGAATCTGCTAAGTTTTCAGTTGAAAAAATTAATTTTCAAACATATGGAAATATAATTTTTAACTTTAAAAGTTTTTAAAGCAGGAACATGAATATTCTATCACTAATACAATTTTTTAATAAAATAAATAAATTTTTTAAAAATTACAAGAATTTTCGCACAAAAAAATACAATGGTTCAATTTTTATCAACAAAATGTAGTTTCAAAAAACAAAAAGTTTGTAACCAAAGATATGTATTTCTAACTAAAATAATTAATCCTCGTCGAAAAATATAATAGTTGTTGTTTAGGGCAAAAAGAATTTTAATTGAACATAAAACTGTTTAATTTTTTAGAAAGAATTTGCATTAAAAAAAAGTTCTGTTTTCTAACAAAGAGATTAATTATGAACAAAATATTTAATAACTAATATTTATACTAAAAAAGTTTTAAATTTAAATTAAAAAAGTGAAATTCATTTTAAACATATGATATCATGAAATAATTAAATTTTAAAACAACTAACACGAAATTTCTATGACAAGAGATGCATTTTTTAATATCTTAAGACTACCTCACACCATAACAAAATTGTATTACATTCTTTCCAAAGTAAAAAAGAACCTGACAATATTGAAGATTCCTTTCGATATTAAAAAAGTTTATTTTTTATTTTTAGTAAAGCTTCTTATTTTCATGATACCTTTCCAAATTCTCAAAAAACTATTTTCAGATCGTCGAAATTATTTTTTTGAAAATTTTGGGAATCTTTTAAAATGCTTAAAAGTTTTTAAAATATTCTTCTGACATTGATTTTTCAAAGCAAAAATAATTTCTGAATAAATCCTGTAAAATTAAAATATTTTGTCTATCCTTAAAGAATGGTGCGAAACATTTCGTCATACTAGTAACTACATAATTAAAAAAGTTTCTTAAAATCTTCTACTTCCCTTTTTCAAAATTTAGCTGAAAATTAATTTTTTTAACTAGTAATTGAACTAATCCATTTTTGACAGACAATTATTCTTTCGAAGACTAATCTTCAAAATACAAATATTTGGCTATAAATGCAATTTTTTGGTTTGACAATTAAGTTTTCGTTTCTGAAAAATGCAAATTCTCCGTTAGCAATTGTTTAGCATTTATTTACTAGATGTTGCAATTTTCGTTTTTTTAAAGAATTCTTAGAATAGTCATCTTTTTGTTTCACAAATTCAAATTATCTGGGGAAAATTCCGTTTTTTTGTAATGAAAAGTTATCTTCCTTGCCTAAAATTCTTTAGTTGTTTTGTGGTATTTTTTTTGTTGAAAATAAATTTTCTTGGTTAAAATTACGGTTTTTGGTGGCAAATTCATCAATCTTATTGAAAAATATCCTTTTTGGTTCACCTTTTTTGTGATGAATCCCTTTCTCGGATGAGTATTCTTCATTTTAGTTGAATTTTGAACTAATTTAATGAAAGATTGTTGTTTTCTGGTTGGTAATTTATTATCCGACTGAAAATTTAACTATTCCAGAAGATTGAACCTTCCAGGATGGGGTCAAAAATACTAACTCTCCCCTTCGCCTCTAAGTCAAATGGTTTTCTTCGATTTCATCTAATAAACGCCTAGGATCAAACAGTATCTACGAGACAAAGTATAGATACAAGATTTACCATATTAAATAATAAATAATACAAAATTATACAATACTTGATAATTTAAAAAAAATCTTCAACCTACAAAGATAAAGGTTTAAATAGTTGCATTTTCAACAACAAAAGAATTAATAATTAACCAATTCTTTCTTCTTTCGACCGAAAAGCTGAGCTCTCACGATAAAGGAACACATTTTCAAACAAATAACTGTAATTTAAACCAAATAATTGAATTTTCAACCTGAAAAAGATAAATTTTTATTCACTAACCAAAAAAGATTAGGTTTGAACCTAAAACAGTTGTGCTTTTAAACAAATAGTTCAATTTTAAAGCCTGAAAGATGAATTTTTGGGAATAGAGTTACATTTTTGACCCGAAAGAACGAATTTGTTATCCAAAAAGACAAATATTTAAGAACTGACTTAAAAGAGGAGGGTCAGTAAGGCCGGTTTTTTGCCGTCTACAGATTGGCCTCAAACATGTTTTATTTTATTCATCTAACTAGGTCTCATAACCCCTTAAAAGGATTTTTCCTGAGAGTCATCTGATTACAAGATATAGTCATTTTTATGTTCGTATTTTACATGGGTTTTCGCACTTTCATTCAAATCATGCTAAGTTTCACATTGTTAGTATTGCTCACGCAAGATCATACTTGGCCAAAAACTGCGCACGTATATGCGTTAGAACATATGTTAAAGCCATCATTTTTCTCGAGGTGCTTAGCCTTAAAAATAGGGCTTATTTTTATACTTTGTAAAAAACCGAGCGTATTATTTTAAGGTATTAATTTATTGTTATTAATTTATTATTTTTAAGTTATTTTTCTTGAGAAACATTTACTGCCGGTCTTAGCCACTTTGGCGCCCTTGGGCAAAGAGAAGTGAGATTAAAATCAACCTAAGTCAGTGGAATAGGAAACAAAATGCTATCGTTCATGCGCGACTGCCGCTTCTCTGCGTTCAACTGTTTTCCCCCTCCACATGGTATTCGCGTTTGTTGCCGATGCTTTTAGCTATATTGTCCTTCATTCTTCTTCCGCGTTTCGACCTGTTAAAGAGTTCTTATCCACTGTATGTGATATTACTGCGTACATACATCTGTTCCAGATTATTTTATTGTACTTTTATTTTATCAGTATCGATTAGTTTCATAGCGATTGTAAGTTTTTTGCACAGGTACTTCATAGGCATGAGAGGCTAAACTTTTTTTTAAATCCTTATTATTTAATAGTTCTGTACATCAATCTCAGATTCTCTTTAATTTAGATTTTAGATCAGTATTTTTATTTTAGATCAGTCTCAGATTCTCTTTAGTTTACAGTCAATCAGAACTTATGGTCGATTAGCGGCTAGGCACTCTGCAACAGCCTTATTCGTCAGAATTGGTTTGGTCATCTGAAGATGATGCTGCTTCTCCTTCATTTTCCGACCAAAACAATGCACCATTCACGTGACTTTCGAATTCACGTGAAGGTCTGGGAGTGTTTTGGTTATATCTAGAGTAACTATGATACCACAGAACACTGGCAATGTGAGCGCAACATCCTACCACACTTGCACATTCCATCATCAGATAAATGTTCCTCGATATACGATTGGGCTTGCTTTAGCTGTTATACTCCGAGTGTGATGTATCGCAATTCATCAAGAGTTAACCTAGGAAAAATCAGGTAGTGTCTCTTGCATTATAGAAAGCCACGATGCGCTCCTTTTTGCCCAGTTTTCCTTTTCTGCTCGCTCTTGTAGGCGATTAGGCTGCGAAGCCAATCGCAACATTCGTTCAGCGATCAGATGATCATCGAAATTATCATTGAGTGCCACAACCACCCATCGGACTTTAGTAACGAGCCTTGATTCGTTTGCTTGAATCGTAGTGTGCTGTGATCCTTTTTGAAGAAAATGAGGCATTTTGGAAACGAATCCAAGATCTTCTAAAAACTTCAGGCAGTCCCGAAAACCGCGATCGACAACGATAACAGAGTTTGAGGGCATCCATTTACGCAGTATTATTGAATCTTGTTCTAAAAGACTTTCAAAAATACTAGCGTCATTTTTCTTCCCATCAGCAAAATACGGACCGAAAACATCCACTATATATCCTGTCGTCGTTACTAACATCATGGGCTTGACCAGATTCCTTCCTTTATGCATAGAA
>NC_046658.1:150326941-150389973 GCF_010883055.1 Belonocnema kinseyi
TGATGTAGTATGGTCCTTAATGACTGACTCGGGTGATATGTGACCTATACCAAGATGATGAGGTACAAAGGAGGACATCAGAGCTTTCCTTGCTGCCGTAATCCCTCTGCCAACTCTTCGTTTTTCTATGCCAAAAATAGTTGATTAAATCGCATTGGAAAGACCTGTGCGCAACATGATCAACAATAATGCAAGGCACAAACGCACAGAACGACCTTTTGTCGAACGCACTTCAATTGACAAGTACTGTGCAACGTCACTAAATTGATTTTTCGTCAAACCGATGAGCCTATAATAATCTTTATCCTCAAGCGCTGATGGATCATCAAAATTCAACCCTGTTTTTCTTGCCTCCTCACGCAAATCATTCAGAAACTTAAAAATCGACTCAGCGTTCATGTGAGTAATATCAGAGGTGGCTTGTATAGACGCAACAGCCACTTTCTTAAGAAAACCATTATCAACCAAATGAGAAGCACAGCATCTCGCTTTTGCAGGAATCAAAATACCGGTATCGACGTAAACCCTCAATGCAGAAAAAGGTTTGATTCTGATACGATTATTCTTATGATGACAGGCAATGCATCTGGATTGAGAAATCATACATCTTCTTATTGGAAGTTTGATTTTTCTACAGTCAGAATCTGAAGTTCCATCTTCACTGGAAGATTCTGAATTTTTATAAATCTGACTCTTACCTGGTTCTAAACCATTTGATAAATAATTTTCAGAAGAACTCATCTCTTTTGCATTTGTAATCCGACGCTTTTTAATCGAAAAGCATCGACAACTATCGCAAACCTTTGACTGAATGGTTAAGGAGCTATTAAAAGCAGTTGTAAGAACATTTAATGCCCGCTCATCCTGAACTACTGACAGATGGCTCTTTGGTTTTAAGAATTTGCCGCAACAAGAACACTGTTTTTTCGGCATAATAAGTGGTAATTAAAACTTAATTCGCAAGTAATTATTTCACATGAAAAAATAAAGAGAATCTGAGACTGAAAAATCCTTTTAAGGGGTTATGAGACCTAGTTAGATGAATAAAATAAAACATGTTTGAGGCCAATCTGTAGATGGCCCAAAAACCGACCTTATTGACCCTTCTCCTTTGTAACAAATTGAATTTATTGTCAACCGAACGATAGAACTTCAAATAAAATTATTAATGTGAACGAAAAATATGATGAATGATATTTCAAATCGAAAGTATTTTAATTTAAATTCAAGAAAAGTCGAATTTAACTAAAAATATGATTTCTGAAAAAAATAATAATATAAATTAAAATTAATTGTGTTTTTTTTTGTGAATATTCGAATCCAGGTTTCAGATTGCCAGCCTGATGGTAGTATATGCAACGTTATTTCAAATGAAAAATCGATAAACATTGAAGAAAATAAATCAGATAGTAATACTGTAATCGCTTCAGCTCTGATGCTTGGGAAGCGTTTGAAAATTTCTTTGACTAAAAAAAAATTAAAAAGCGAAAAAAGTAAGCGCGTTTCTGCTGAAGATGTTTTGAAAATTCAAACAAGTTATGGGCTTTCAACGAATAAAGCACATAGTATTACAGCCGCTCTTCGAGTCGCAACGAATGACAGCAGATTATTTCAACCAGACTAAAAATACAAATTGAAATCTTTAAATTATTCTCTTTGTTTGTTTTCCGAAAAATTTGTTTCCGAAAAAATTGTAGCTAAAAAAGTTTAAGGATTCTGGTGACAAGAAATTAATACTGCTTGGGATAGTGGCAAATACACAAGAAAAATTTTTTAAAAAGTTTCATCGATGTAGTCACTCTTATAATTAAGGGATTTAAAATAGACAATATCACTCTTGGTTAAAATTTAAAATTCAGAAGAAAAAAATACATTTTTGTATAGAAGACACATTGAGAAAATCTAGTGTGAGGGTTCATATTTATTTTGAGATTTCTTAAAGTGATCTTTCCTAATTATGTAATGAATATTGAGGTTAAAGATAGTTGTTTAAATATTTTTGAGAAAATAAAAACTTTGGATTGAAAAACTTTTATTCTTCTTTCAGTTTTTTCTTCTCCCTGTTTAATCCATAATTTTAATTTTCTCTAAAATATTTACAATTGATTTTTTTTCTTCCAAATATAAAATTTTAACTAAGGTCTGATAATGAGAGTAGACTGGTCTCGAAACGTAACCAAACGTTTTTTAACCGGAAACTAATTTAACAAAACTTCTAAATAGCCTGATAGTCAAAAATGTTTTTCGCATTATTTTTCAGCCCATAAATTTAATTAAAAAAATTTTGACGTGTGTGAAGTTCTTTTAAAATGCATTTCAATTATCAAAAATCATTCAATATTGTTTTAAATCCTATCAAAAATCATGATGACACATAATATATACAAATTAATAAATAAAAGATTTGTCAACATTCGTATATATTTTAAAATTAAACTATTGGATGATTTTTCGGACACGAAAATTAACATGAAATATTAAAAAAATGAAACAACTCTAATTTACAGGTTGATCGAAGTAACTCCACAAACACTGTTCAAACCACGTGTCCCAACAGTTTATGAACAAATTAAATGTTAGCTATAAACTTAAAGAAAATTTGTGCGCGAAAAAATTTAGTGTAAGAAAATCAGCATGTGCATGTACGTACACAAGAACTGAAATGTTTTAAATCAAGAAACTCTCCTTCCTTCTTACAAACTTTATGCGAAAATGTTCCTTGTAACGATTTTGAGAAATCTTCGTGTCAGATCAAGGTCTTCGACTGCCAAGAGAACCTTTTCTTACATTCTTCTGTTTATCTTAGATATCCTAAATTGGGTGGAATTATTCCATACACGAATTCAAACTGGATGTTCGAAGTTTAAAAATACACTTTACCTCACGATACACCAATTTTTTTGAAAACAACGAATAATAGATTTGGACGCATGCCAAGTGAAGAACGAATTGTACGATCAATGTCTGGTGGTGACGTATTTGCAGTAGTTGAAAGAAAAAATAATCTTATCATTTTTCGTAGAAGTTTCACATCTATTACAAGCGTGGGATAACGGGCAAAACTATAAAGGTTCATCGGTGTGGTCCAAGAATTAACCCAGGCAGAAATGACTAGATGCCCAATAGACTGTCAACACCCAGTCTTAAAGAGCATAGAGCTATTGGATTTTTTAGACTAGGATATTGGGTTCGACTTTCGGGCCTTACGTGGCTATTTATCTCGTTTTTGGGGCTTTTAGGATACGTTAGGGTTCACTTTAGAATACATTAAACAAAATTTTTATCCTGTTAATAATAAATAAAAATATCCAGTCAAGATAAAAATACTTGGAGACTTTTTTTATATTTAGTTTATAAAAACACTATAGTTACTTATCATTCTTTTAACGTTTAAAGTATTTTCTAATGTTCTAAACGAATTTAATAAATAAATATATATCTTAGCTATTTTGTATTTTAAAATCTTCGTTTCATTACCAAATTTATTCAAAAAATTTTCGGAGATAAATACGATTTTTCAATATTCGATAACAATTTGTCACTTTTATAAATAAATTTGATAAGAGAATACAGATTTTGGTTAATTTTTAACCTACAGATATCGTTCTTACAGCAAAAATAATATTTGATTACAAAGAAATACTTTCGCTTATGTTACTTCACCAAACAAAACCAATTGTTTTTATTAAAAACACTTTTATAAATAAATTCCGAACTTTACTTATCAACAAGTGGATGTCGTTTTCAAAGAAATCTGCTATCAAATGGAAAAGCTTCTTTTATCAGGAGGCTTCGTCAGACGACAAGATGTGTTATTTATTTCAATAAATTTCATTAAACAAATACAAATACTTATTAAGAATTAAAATACGGATTCCTTTAGGAACACAGCCACTGCAGCTAGGGCCATTGTAGACAGTTAAATAAAAATTTCTTACTCTTTAAGAAATGACGAAATTGCAGATTTGTTGGTAAAATCGTGTATCGAAAAACAATTGTCCTATCAAAAATTATAACTCTTTTTTGGATGAACAATTTTTGTCTCATTTTTTTTCGTAGCTGACATTGAAAAGTGATTCATTATAAATTTGTAGTACTTTCCAGGGAGCGCAATTTTATTTTATTTTTTCGTGCCTTGCATGATTTGACCAAAAAATGGAATTTTTGAATTTTTCATTATTTTTGGTACGATCAAATTTGGAAGGTTCAACTTTTTGATCAAATTGAAAAATTTTTTTTCATAGTCCTGTAGCGCTTTCAAAAAAGCAAATTTTTTTTCTTTTGACTTTTTTTTATATCATGCATTGTTTGGCTTAAAATGTTCATTTTGGTTTGTTTTTTTGGATTTTGAAAATGCTCTAATTCTGATAATTTTCTTTTTATAGAAAAAAAGTAATGAGGATAAATTGTTTAAGTTTCTGAGTACTATGAACAACCGTACATAGAATTTTTGAATTTCGAAAAAATGTGGTTTCAAAAATTTTTGTACGATCAAATTTGGAATTTTCAACTTTTCGACCAAATTAAAAATGTTATCATAATCTTGTAGGTCTTTCAAAAAGCAACGCTTTTCTTCTTTAGACTTTTTGTCGTATCATGCGTTGTTTGGCCTAAATTGTTCATTTTAGTTTGTTCTTTTGGATTTTGGAAAAGTCATAACTCTAGTAATTTTTTGTTTTTCGAAAAAGTCATAAAGATAAATTGTTAAATTTGTTGTATACTATGATGTTTATACTATGATATTTAAAATATGCCCACTTTTTGAATTTTCATACAAAATGGCTGGCTAACGAATTTGACCTTTAGTTCAGGGCCCTAAACGAGTGTACCAATGGGCAATCTAATAGATTACTTTTTTCAAAAGTATCGTGTTCACAGACAGACAGACATACAAACAGACATATAGACATACAGACATACAGACATACAGACATACAGACACAATTGTAAAAACCTGTTTTTCGTATTCAGGGGGTTTCAAAACGTGGACATTTGACAAAAACTGGGGGTGGGGGTCAAATTTTACACAAAACTAATAACTTCTCTTATGAGAATGTAATAACTAAAATAACTAAAAATAACTCTCATTCGTCATCTTTCATATTATTTGTTAAATACAAAAAAGATAAAGAAATTGGTCTTTTCAGAACCCTATGGTCAAAGGTTTATCTTGCATGGTGGATTGTTATGAAAAATAAAATTTCTTATGTCACATCCTTTTTTTCCTATCAGTTGTTAAATATCCAAGAAAATTAAGAACCCTTTGCTTAAACTTTTCTTTTATTCCGATTTTCCTCGGGGGGGGGGGGGGGGGGGGGGGGGGGGGGTTAAAAATAAAGTTGTTGACACAGGATTACGGCGAAGAATAAAATTGGTTATGTTACATCCTTTTTCTTTAATATCAGTTTTCAAACAGTGGAGAGCACCCTATAGTATATAATAATCATTAATTTGAAATACTAATTTATGCAAAAAAACTAATTTAATTCAATAAATAGTAATATAGTAATGCAACTACATGTCTTAATAAATTGAAATTATGAATGACTGTTTTTGGTCTATTTTGTTATTGTAATTAATAGTTATCAACTGTAGGTTCATTAGTTACTTAGAGTAGTCTCCCTGACTGAGGAAAATTAATGACTTCTAAAAATGGCTTTTGGAAACTCTATGCTACAAGCTTTACTTTTAGTCCAGTTTACACAAGATATTTTATTAAATAAAAATCGCTAAATCATTTTTAAAAATTTACGAAAATGATAAGAATTATTCTCAAGTCCTGTAACCTACAAAAAGGAAGGGTTGAGGACGTTTGCCGACATCGTTGGCTTGCTTTAAAATCAACGAGACATTTCTCCAACTTTCTTGCACCGGATGTTCAACGTCATTGCCGCCGGCGCACAGTCGTCTAAACCAAGAATTTAGTATTCATAATCGTCTACAGGATCTATTTCTTGGTGAATTTTTATGTTTCGTTTCTAGAAACTCTCGACATTAATTTCTCAAAAACCTGGATGACTTGTTTTTAAAGTGTTTTTAATAATGTTCAAAAAAAATATTGTGACAAAGTTCAAATTTTCAGCAACATAATTTTTATCTTGAAAAAGCAGCAAAAAAATTTACTTCTGGGCAGTATTACTGCATCCGATCTCTTGATTACTTAAAAAATCTATGAGCAAATACGGTACTTCACTATGAGTAGAATTTGTAAAAAAATAGATAAAGTCTCAACGAAAAAAGTAATAGCTAATATTTTACTCTAAGACTTATTCCTATTTTTATTGTTTAGACAAATTTATAGGTCGAAAGCATCTGTCATTAATAAAAAATTTGTAAATTTTAAAAGTTGGATTTTGTAGGAACGAAAACTTTCGAACTACTAATCAGACTGGATTGAATTTTAACACGCGTCCTGAACACATGAAAATGAAGAAAGAGTTTGTCAGTCAGCTATTTTTGATAAAAATTAAAAAACTTTTAACATTTGAAAAAATGTGTTGAACAGTTTTTTTCGGAATCAAAGATTTTATGCAAAGCTATGGGTAGTAATAAAAATCTTGAATAATGAATCCAAACCACTTTTTCCAAGAAAAGGAAAATTTGTTAAGAATCACTTCTCGGTACAGCGCGTATTTTCGATTTTATTCGTAAAACACACAATTGAAATAAAATTATTAAACTTTTGCACCCAAAACACAAGCTACCTACAAAAGTTAAAAAACAAAAAGTTCTTACCCAAAAAAGAGCTAATAATTCATCATGGTGCATTTTTGGATAGGATGCGTAGTCTTGTTTTAATCGCAAATAATGAGATTTGTAGTAAAAAAAAAATTTTTAGAAGAATGACGCAAGAGCATAAAAAATACAAATTTAAAAGTTATTTCCCTAAAAACGATATAAATTTTTTTTTTAACTTTGGTTACAAAAAAACATTAAACATATATTATCAAAAAAACATTAAACATATATTATCAATTTAGTTTGGGTTAAAAAAAATTCTTGTTCATTTTGCAGAGATTGCCTAAAAAATACACTAATAAGATGATTTTTGTTTTTTATACAAAATTTCAAAAAATAATTTTAGAAAAATAAAAAAATAAGGACCTTTGTTAATTATTTAAATAAAATTAGCATTTGTTTAAAAATACATTTCTTCGGACAGCTGCGAATGAGCAGTAACGATTAACAAGGAAAAAGTATTGGAGTTATCATGAAAAATGACATTTTTACTTTATTTTGCAATATAAAAATTAGCAGTTCCGTGCAAAGATACATAAATGAATATAACATCAATTTTTTATAATGATGTTGAACATAATGTAGAAGATTTCACATTTTTAAAAAAATCGAGTGCGAAGCACGAGACCCGTGATAAGAATGTGCTTGTTAAAGCACAAGGAGATTTAACAATAGAGAATTGACAATCAGCGAAATACAGTTGTCGATATTATGACTTTTAATTTTTAAAAGTCTGTGCGGAAATTAAAAATAAGTTTAAAGACCGAGTGATTATGTCTTGGCTAGGGCTGTAAGTTAATGGTTGAAACTAGTTTTTTGACTAAATTGTTAAAATTCTATTTTATGTTGTATAATTAAACTGTTTTAAATTTAAAAATTAAAATTTTTTAGTTGGAATATTAACTATTAAATTTACTGCAAAATTATTCAAAAGTCACTACCTGTTTAGAAAATAATTACGTTTCGTCTCCTAATGCAAAAACTAGGTATGCAAAATCCATTGCTGCCTCATGAAAATCGACATTAACGTATTAAAAAAAAATTATGATAGAATATAGATTGTCGGAAACATACAGTAGACTGCTTTACAATAAAAAAATGATCAAATAATGTTTAATGAATAATACTTTAAATCTTACGGCTCGATGCGAATCTATGATAGGTCGAAAAAATTAATTCCTCTTTCAATATTTTTGTAATAAAGAAATTTATTTTACATATTCAGTATATTAAAAATAGCAGACAATAAGACAATGTTTTCTGATCAGGTACTGACTAAGAATTAGCCTAATCATAATGTAAATATCTGCGAAGGACAAGCTTGACGTCTTTAATTTAAGAGGTAATAAGTGTACTGTGAAGTTTTTAAGCTATCGAAACAGTAGAGTATTCATTCGTCAAATTGTTAATAAAATTCTTCATTAATACATTCCTTGGTTTTATTTTTAATAAGAAGAGATGCGGATTTGTTATACGTTTGGTTTATGTTTGGCGTTTATCCTTAATTCTACTGGTGAATATATTAAAATAATATAACTATTATCCTGAGTACATTTTTTTAAGTTTTAGCCATATTGTCTTCCAAGCCGACATTTTTTGGATGAACAAATTATCAAACTGTAAATTAACAATTAATCTTTTTAGGGTGGAAATCGATCTACTTGGTTTAAAGTTAAACTTTTTTGTGAAAAATTTATTGTATTCATTGAAAATTTAAAAAATTTTCTGTAATTTGTTTTTGGGGAGTTAACATTCCTTACGTTTCGAGTTTCAAGGAATTTTTACTGGATTTTATGTGCTATCTGTATAGTAAGTGATTTGATTTCATTTTGTCTAAGACGGATTTTTATTTTTTTAAATTTTGATTATAACATATAGTAATTAGGGATTAGAAAATCGAGGAACAATTTAATCTACATTGTATAACGTGAAACAGTTTCGTAAAATTATCAAAAATTTCAGTTCAGTTATCAATTATCAATTAGAGCAATCAATTTTCGGGGATATTCTTCTGAAATAACTTTTTCGAAAATATTACAAAACATCCCTCTTTTGAGGTTTCTTACATAAATTTAAGACTATAAGTTTAAGTTGACGTACGAAATTTTATTTTTAAATTAAAAGATATTTTATCGCAGAGGAAAAGCGAAAAATAATAACAAATATTAATTTAACAATTAAGGTTAAGATTTTGTAAAATCAAAAAAAGTATCAGATGATGTGTAGAATCACTTACGGAGTCTATTAATTAAACTGCTAAATCATTAAATGTATGATTGGTATTATATCATACAAAGAAAAGAAAATTAAAAGAACATTGAAAAATTTTGAAATATTGTCACTTATTTTTTCTTGTACCTAAAATAATTTGTGCATTTTCTTTAGCAATTATGTTACTCTTGTTAATATAAATTAAAAATAATAATAATTTAATAACAGTTAAAAATTTTTAAATCATAAATAACATATCAATTACCACATAATTATCATACTTATTGGGTATCAACATTTTTTAAAAAAAGGCCGCCTGTGAATTAAGCAAACTAAAATGTAATGACAATCAATATGCAAAAATCATAATTAATAAAAAATAAGTTATTGAAAAATATTTTCACGATCGTTTCTTGAATATGAGGGAATTATTTAACGATTTAACTTTTTTTTAATGATCTTTTACAGACATACAATTGAAAAAATTAAATACTCCTTTTCAAATAAAGCAATTAATAAATAATAACAAAAAATAAATAAAACAGTTAAAATAAAATTAATTTATATTAAAAACTAAAATAGATGCAATTCTAATCAAACAGTTGTATTTCTAAGCAAAAATATAATCTTTTTTCAAATGAGACGAATTTTTCAACTAATTTTCAAACAAGGAAATATTTTTTAGTCAAGAGAGAAAAAATTTCAACCAAGTAGTTAAATTGTATACGAAAATATGAATTGTTTTCCCAAAAAGAAGACTTGTCAACTAAGAATTGTATTTTAAACCAAATATTTGAATAATGAACTAAAACAAATAAGTTCTGAACAAAATAGTTTAATTTTCTGCCAAAGAGATGCATTAATTAATTAAATATTGATAAATTTTTATATTAGTGCAGTTCTTTTTTCATTACTCTGAAAAAAAGTAATGCTGTTTCTCTGGTTGCAGAATTAAGTTCACAGTTTGACTGCTTGCCTAATGGTGAACCTATTCCTGGTATTCCTCATCGCAAACCTTCCTATTTTTCTGATATACTTTTGACAGGAAGGACTTCTTCTCCTTCCAGACCTCGTCCTCCAGAAAAGGATATTCCACCTGACGAGCCACATCTTCCTGCCAAGTCCGTGTCTACTCGTGTCAGGCATCGTTCTAAACGCGTACTTCCATTTAAACCCGAAGAACTTATATCTGTTCGACTGGTTCCTTACTCGAATCCAAAACGAGTATACGAACTTCGAAGATACACTTTTCCTCGAGATAAACCAATTCTTTTGAAAACAACGATGAATAGACTTAAGCCCATGCCAACAGAGGAACAAACGGTTTTATTAATGGCCAATGGTGACGTCTTTGCTTTATTCGAGAGAGGAAATAGGAATGCTCTATTTCGTGGACTATATACAATTTTCATAGGAGGAGGAAAACGGGCGAAAATAAACATGTACAGTGGCGTCTTTCAATTTTTGACCGCACAAGAAATCATGGAATGTCCAATAGGCAACGGGAACCCAATCGCAAAAAAGTACAAAGTAACACGTGTTTAAAGCTTAATAAGATTTACGTATAGGATTTCCGGTCTTATAATCGGGTCTTCCGCGATTTTTGAAACCTTTTTTTTCAATTATTTTTTATTCGACGACAAAGTGGGCATTTTTCTAATTTTTATTTTAACTATGGAATCAGTTTTAAATTACTTAGGTAAAAGGAAATATTTAACGTTCAAGTGAACCAATGTAGGTATAAATAAATAACGGTCTGTATCAACTCACTCAGACGAGTTTATTAAATACTTGTCCCAACGTTACGGAAAACCACCGTCTCCATCATCAGGGGAACTAATTTCAAAAAATTTTATTCCAAAAGAGTTGTGAAAAAAATTTAATTATTATTAATGTAAAAATATAATAATCGAAGTAGGTTATAAATTTACAAATTAGTTACGGAAGTTGTTACTTTGTAACAATTTATTTATAAATTTTGTTTTTTATATAAGTATTTTTCTGCAAAAGTTCAATTCATTTTTACCAAACTGAATTGTATTTTGCAATTTAACCTCTAAATAGCCAACACCCGACCTCGTCTCGAGCCAATGTTGCTATTTAAATGTTGAACCTTATCCTACTCATCGTTATAAGTTTCCTTCCTCTGTAAATTCTAGTGATGGTAAATAAACTTTTTATTTATTTAAATATATTTTTCAACCAACTTATTCTACAAAAAAACATTGGTCATTCGAAAGACACATTGTTTTATATCGCACGTCAAATAAATCGCCGTGCAGTGTAAAACAATGCTTTCGAATAGCTTCCTAGAAGTCCAGTAAAATCACATGTGATTCAACCAGTCCATCTATCGTTATATACCTAAACAATTAACAATAAACAATATACGATTGTTAACGAGTGCATAGAGTTACATTTAAGTCTAGGTTTTAATGATAAAATAACTGAACCTCGATATCTTAGTAGTCAATCAAGTTGCAGATGCGATAACCAGTGTGTCTCTCGATAGAAATGATTTTAGCCTGGATTTTAGCAGGTAGGGTCTGTAATAAAAGTCGCAAAACGGATAATCGTTCACCACCCATATTTTGTTTTTTTTTTAATCAAAGCAAAAAATTTCCTACATACGCAAAAGAAGAGAAAGCTTGCGAGACACATTTCGCAAGTAATGTTCAGTGCGATGACGACAGCCGGTAAATCGTGAAACTACCATTTAATGATAAAGTAAATCAGAGCGCGAACTCGCGTAACATTGCATTCTAAAGATTTTATGCTCTTGAAAGAAGATTAAAAAGAGAAACTATTCTTTGAAAACTCAATATTTAGATTTCATTACCGATTATCTTTTGGAAGGTCACATGCCATTATTACCTGGAAGCTTCTCCAAATAAAAGCTATTATCTTTCTTATCACGCGTTCGTCAAAGATACCAAAAGTACTACTAAAACTCATGTTTTTTACGCTTTTGCTTAATCGTCTTCAGGTATATCACTGAAAGAGTGTCTGATGGTCAGTCCCACTATTCAGAATAATCTCTTTTAAATTTTTGCCAGACTTATAACATTTTTATTCGCGCTCACTGCCGACATCAAACAGATCTATAGACAGATTAAAGTATATTCTGAAGATAGAGCTTATCAAAAGATTATTTCGCGTGAAAACGTAAACAATAATTTCAAGATTTATAATTTGAACTGAGTAACTTTTTGAACGGCGTCCGCCCCCTATCTCGCGACTCATATTCTGCATCAGCTATCAGACGAAGAGCGCGACTCAAATCCCATCGCTTCAAAAATTCCCAAACGCGACTTCTACGTCGAAGAACTTTTGGCAGGGGCTAACTCGCTACAGCAAGCCCTTGTACTTTGCAATGATTTAATTCAATTGCTACACAAAGCGGGCTTCAATCTTATAATAGGGAGATTGAATGATCCAAGATTAATCAAAGATTGTCCCAGCGATTTGCAAAATCACTACATGTCTCTCGATCTAACAGCAACAACTAAAACTTTAAGTCTTTATTAGGATCCTTAGACCGATTCAAACGTTTATACGGTCCAACCACTAAGCTTAAATAAAAAATAACCAAATCATCCATCTTATCGCAAACTGCTCAATAGTGTGACTCATTAGAAATGCTAAAATCAGTCGTGATTTTAGCAGAAATCCTTATTCAATCATTCTGGAAAACTAAAATCGTCTGGGATGATTCAGTTCCTCCAGATTGACAAAATACGTGGGTAGAATTTCAAAAAACAACTTCCTCTTTTAAATTATGTTCATCACGATCTATTCATTACCACCTGAGATACTTTCGAAACCCATATGCATGGTTTTACTGACGCAAGCGAAGGAGGCTACGGAACCTTCATTTCCAAATTTAGAATCATGCGTAACAGTTTTATTTACTAAATTGTGCAAATCCGCCATTCAATCGCTTTAAGTGCCTTCTAATAATACAGTTTTTTTTGTCGGATTCTACTATCACTATTAATTGGATCAAAACTGAGGCACACATGCTAAAAACCTCTGTCGCGAATAGGGTAGCTGATATTAAAACAATCTCACAGACTCATGAATGGCTACACGTACCAACACATGACAATCCAGCGGATCTAATATCGCGAGGTCAATATCAAAAAGAGTTTTCAGAATACAAACTGTGGAAAGGTGGTTCAGCTCGGTTACACCAGGATTACATCATGTGGCCTAAAATTAAATTAAATGACTTAGAAGCTCCGGAAAATCGAACAATTAAACGCACTTTATCATTCACTCGCACAATTTTGAACAATAATATGGGTCAATTGTCCACAAATGTGAATCTGGATCATTTATTTACCAATGAAAATCTGCTCGAAAGATATTTAGTTCTAAGAATATTAAAAAATGTGGTCACCTATTGCAATCGTTTTAGGAACTTGACACCGCGATGAGCACTATTCGTAAAACCGTGCGAAATGCAAGTTTATCCAAAGAATTGAGTGCACTTTCTCACGGAGAACCCATCGATAGAAAAAAGAATCAATTGTGCTTGAATCATTTTGTTGACCAGGGAGTCATAAGGGTAGGAGGCAGTCTTCAAAATCAATATACCACCTACTCAGAAGCACCTAACTGTTCTACCGCGCAATCATCATATGGCCACCTGAATTATTCGGTAGGAACATATCAAATTAGAACAGGCGGGCGCACATGTAACTCTTGATGGCGTACGAGAATAGTATTGGTCAATCGACAGTCATGATGTCATGCGGCACAACATTCATAAATGCATTAAATGCTTTCGAACGAAGCTTTGCCGACTTCATTATATTATGCGCAATCCATCAGAAAAGCGTCACTCGTATTTTCGACCCTTTTTGAACGTAGGCGTTGATTACTGTTGTCCCTTTAAAATGAAAGAAAAAACGTTACAGAAATCATAAGAGAGAAAAAGCCTATGTCTCGATTTTTAGTTATTTTGCAATAAAGGCAGTGCATTTCGAACTGGTTAGTGATCTAACGACTTGAGCGTTCCTCGGCAGTCTAAAAAGGTTCTTTTTTCGCCGGGGGAGGGCTAGCATAATCCACTCTGATTATCACACAAATTTCACGGTGGTCAGCAGAGAATTAAAAGAAATATACGAGTTCATTTAGAGAACCTAAAATGATCCGGAAGTCAAAAACACAATGCAAAATCCGAAGGTGAATCGACAATTCATTCCTCCCTACTTATCAAATTTCTGAGGCCTCTAGGACTCCTCAATAAAGTCGTTTAAACACTTCTTAACACGTACTGGAGGAAGCACATTGCTGACTTACGAACAATTACAGAAGTATGTTATCGAAATCCAGGCACTTTTTAACTCTCGACCATTTACCCTCCATGTCCTCTGACCCAAACGATATTCTTCCCTTGTCTTCAGCATACTTCCTTTTTGGTGCCTCTCTAACGAGCTTTCCTCAGGCGAACTATAGCAGTCTACAAGCCAATTAGTTGTCATCCTGGCAAAATTCACAGAAGCTGAGAGATCATTTCTGATCTAGGTGGTTCAAAAATTACTCAAAGGAAATGATGACTTGCAAAAATGAAAGAGACCTGTTCATCAAAACAACATCAAAATCGAAACCTTCGTCGTGGAAAAGGATGACAATATTCCTCCAATGTGCTGAAACTTAGCACGAATCGCAAAGGTTCATCCTGAAAAGGATGGGATTATCAACAGATTAGCAACTGAGGTTCAGCACGGGTTACACTGTGACAACCCATTGCCATATTGAACCAGTGACCGAGTTCTTCATTAAAATCAAAAAATAATTCTTTAACAATATGTTTGCAAATTTTAAAAAATGCCACAAACAATTTCTGTTTTGTCATTGTTTTCCGAACTTTGCACGAGAATGAATATGGAAATCATTTACAGCAGTGGCCAATTAATGATAATACACACTGAAAAAAAAGATTAGTTAAGACAAATAATGAAATTGTGAGGGCAACTATTTTAGTTAGTAAATAATATTACTGCTAGTTAGTTAGTTGAAATTACTAATATAGTTAGTCATGTCTTCTATCTGTAGATGTAACTATTTTTATTTGTTACAGAGGCTAATTCGAATAGCTATAACTAAACTATCGAAATGTGGATTAAAAATATTCCTGTGGGCAAGCCGGAATATTTTTTTAGGATACCTTATAGGGATGCTGATACCAGTTCAGCTGAAAAAACGTTTTCAAAAAATATGTACCTATGTCCACTAAGATCTTTCTAATTGTAGAGGCACTTTTGAAGGTTAGAATTTCCAGGAAAACATTATTTATATAAAAAATAGCCATAATCTAACCAGACGTCAAGTAAGCAGAAAGTTATGAGGGTCATGTCTAATCCTTCTTCTTCGTTTTACCATAGGTATGTTGGTACGTTTGTCGCTTTTCCAATCGTACCAACCAAGTTAGCAAATAAAAAAGTTTCGGCACCTATTTTAATTTGTTAAAGAAATCAATTAGCAGTACAGATGAATGAAAAGACAAAGGTTGGTTAAACAAAAAGTACCTGAAAATTTTTTTATAAACTCTTCTGATATAATTATAATAAAAATGAAAAATTTACTTTTTAGAAAAAGGACACAAGCCACGTAAGATTTTATTTATCAAAATTTGCCGTCTATATTATATTTAAAAATTGTCTTTGAACCACCTTGCGCTAGGCTGCGTATTTTCAGTTTAAGTTGTAAAAAATAACATGGAAAATAAAGAGATTAAATTTATGGAAAAACAAGACAAGTTCAAAAAGATCTTTAATAACGACTTTTTTAAATAGATTGCACACTTTTTTTTAATTAAAAAAATAAGACAATCAACGTAATTTGTTTCAATAACAATACGTATTATGAATTGTAAAAGTGACCGTTAACAAATATCAATTAACCTATGATACAATAGATTCGAAAAAGACAATCACAAAGTTCTTTTTTGATAAAAACTATTGCACCAGAAGCTCTTTTTTGGTGGGATTACTTTCTTGAGGTAAAATCTCAATATCATCCTAAGGAAAAAAAAAGAATTATTATCCTTAAAATTATTATGAATATGATCATCAAGAACGTTATCATAATTGAATCTGACACTATCTTGGTGTTCTTTCGTAAACGTCATTTTTTTCACAGTTTCTAATTGGTCTTTACTTAATTCTATTATTTTATCAAGTTTAAAATTTCTACGAAGAATAGTGCTGATTTCATAAGTTTTAAGGATTTGTTTGATATTTCCTGAAATTTTACCATAATACTGAATAGCAATATTATTTTTTGATAATATAATTAGAATTACTAAGGAATTTTCATTTTTTAATCATCGCTATCAATCTGTTATCAATGCGTTTATTAATAAAATTTTGTATACAGTTATCTAGTGTAAGGTAATGTTTTACTATCACAAAGTTTTCGTTGTGAATTTTTTTTTATTTTAAAATCATTTTTAAATTATTTGAAATAATCTTTTGCTTATGATATTTCATTAACACAAGCCCTGAATCTTGACTACAAAAAATGTTTTTTTTTCACAAATTAGTTCACCTTTAAACTAAATAGTTTATTTGAAAAAATTATTTTTCAACATAATGTGTAATATATAATACGTAAAAGAATAAGATTTTAACTCGAAATGTAAAGAAAATTGAATTTAACTAAAGAAGATGAACTTTTTAAACAATTTTTGAATCCGTAACCAATACAGACTAATTTCAAACTACCTGTTGCTTTTTAATGAAACCCGATTAGCTTTTAACTAAGCCGTTTGATCTTTTCCAAAAAGCTGAATTTTCAACAAAAAAACATAAATTTATAGCATGAATTTATAGCAGCTAAATCTAAACAATTTATTTTTAACAAATTAGTTTAATCAAGTGGTAGAATTTAAAGAAAGATAATTCTGAACGAAAACTGTAATAGCTGAAATTTTACGGTAAGGGTATTAAAATTTTAAATTAAAACCACTTGAGTGAACATAAGAACAAGAATTCTCAACAAAAAATTTAATCCTGAACAAAACTGATTATTTTTCTATAATTTTTTTAAAAGCATTTTCAACAACAAAAAGAAACTACCTGAGAAGGATAAATTTATGAACCAAAATAACACCTTTTAAAAATAAATAGTTATATTTTCGAACAAAAAAGTTAAATTCCAAAATAGCATATTGTAAAAGTATTAGCTGGTTTCCATGTTTATCGTGCAGAAAAAATAATATTTTGAGAGAACCTGTGAATAATAACTTATTTTATTAGATCTTTCGAAACATTTTCTTTGTTCCTAAAAAATCAAATTTTCATCAAACAACAAATTATTGAAAAATCCAAAATTTAAACCACTTCTTGATGGGTCGCGTAATTTTTGTTTAATTCCGTGAAACAACATCAAAAAATAAATTGTTGGAGAAATAAAACAAGCAAAGGTAAAAATAAAAAGCTAGAGCTCTTCAATCAAAAAAGAGCTACGAATTCGTCTCTAATGATTTCTTAATAGGATGCGTAGTTTTGTATAATCGTATAAAAATGTCAAAATAGAAAAAATAAACTAATAGAAAAAAGTGACAGACAAAAAAAAAATTAATACACTTGTTATAAATCCGTTTTGATTGAAGGTGTACATTCTGTATTAATCGTAAAAATAAAATTAACTTTTCGGACGATCGATTCAATTAATAAAAAAAGGTGTATAAATTGGTCATTAATTATCTTTCAATAATTTAAAAAAATATGTATGTATATTTATGATAGAACATCGATTTCCAGATTTATTAACTGAAAGTACGTTTTTTGCTAAAGTTCTATTTTAAAGTTATGACAAAAGAAATTATACTAAAAGATTGACGTAGAAAATGTTTAACAAGAGATATGTAGAATTTAAAAGCCTCTAAAAGTATCAAATATGAAATATAGATAAAAAACTGCGTTACGAATAAAAAAATTAATAAATAAATTGTAGTAAATGCTATCTTAAAGTTTACGAGACTGTGCGACCCCATGCTAGTCAAAAAATTAGATTATTAACACTATGATAATTATTAATATTGGAAAAACACAAATAACATTTAAAACGATCTGAAATTTATACAATTTTTGATTGCACTGATAAATATTTTATTTTTTTATTATGATAAATTAAAACAGAAAGAAGTGAAATTACCTTTCTTAGCTTTTTGTTATTTGTTTACATTTTGAGGTTCTATGCGATCTTCACTAAGGAGCTTTTTTGTCGATACTTTAGTATAAATCAATTCATCGTATCACTAAAATACACGTAACATAAAAAAGAATATATTCGCTTTCAATATTTTTTTAACAGCAGCAATAAATTTTACATATCCCCCATATTCGAGATAACAAACAATAAGGCATGTTTTACGATGTGGTAGTGATTGGGAAATAGCCTAATTAGAATGTAAATATCAGAGAACAAGCTTGAAGTTTTTAATTAAGGAGATAACTACTCTATTGTGGATTTTTTAAGCCAACGAGCCAGTAAAATATTCATTAATAAAGAATTGTTGATAAAATTCTTCATTAATAACTTCTTTTGTTTCTTTTCTTATAAGAGGAGATGAGGATTCTATATACTTTGGTTTTATGTTTTGCGGTCATCCTTAATTCTACTGGTGAATATTATGAAATAACATATATGTTATCAAAAGTAAATTTTTTAAGCTTTAAGCAAGTCATTAGTTATGCTAAATAATCTGAACAATTATTTTATAATTTACACTTTTTTATAAATTTGGAAGAGAATTATCTCACATGTATCGAAAGGTATTAGAGGTAATCCAAACTAAATTACTGCGCGTAATATCACCCTGTCATATTGTCTGGCAAGCAGACATTTTCTTCTTTTAACAAACTATTAAATTTTCAGTAATTGATAATATTTTTATGGTGAAAATTTAGCTACTAGTTAAACTAGTTTGCATCAAATTGCTTTTATTGATTGAAAATTTAATTACTTTCTTATTTCTTTTTTTGCGAGCTTATTGTCAGTACGTTTACCGACTATCCAAATTTATGAAAAATATTGTATTCGTCATCCGGAATTATTTTGAAAAATCGAAAATTTAAATTTTTATTCGCACGCAGAATGAGAAAATAAATTTAAACTAACTATACATTGCTTTCAGGAAAAAGGACACAAGCTGCAATAAGATTTTATATACAAAATTTTTTCGCCTAGATTATATTTAAAAAATTGCTTAGAACCACCTTGCGTTAGAAAGCGTTTTTTTCAGTCTTTATGATTATAAAAATAAGACAATGGAAATACTTTTATTTTACGTCAGTTCTTGAAGTAATCACCCTATAAAATCCAGTTTAATTTTGCTGAAAAAAACATCGATTTTATATTTTTATTGTCATTTTCAAGTATGCTAACACATATTAGGCTTATAAAATTTTTGATAACTTTAAAGTAATTATTTATGGATTAGAAATTCATAAATCATTCTAGTTATTTTACAGAAATATCATCTGGTATGGAGCTCAAAACAAGGGATCTTCTGGCCAATTTTGGAAAGAGTACAGAAAATGCGCATCATCCAGGTAACCCCACTACAAATAAAAATTTATAACACAAATATTAACTAATGAACCGTTTTCATATAAAAATTTAAAAAATATTAATAATTTCCAAAACTGAAAAATATTAAACACGCCTGGAATCTTGTTTTCACAGTTTTTAAAACAAATATCCAAATGAGTATACGATAATGGAAGTTATAAGGTCTATAAGGTATTCCTGTGAAAGAACAAAGAATCATAAATATTTTAGCAAGTGCCCAATGATAATGACTCTCTCATATGTTAGGCCATTACGATAAAAAGATTATAGGAAAACGAGTATAATTCTACAATTATTTTTCTAATACGAATATTTTACCAGTTTTTTTTGCGATTGTAAGGAATTTATTAAAGAAACTCATTGTATAAAAAATTCTATAGGACAACAGGCATTTTATTTGATTATGAAGAAGTATTGAAGAACTTAATATAACAATTTCACAAGATACACTGTTCTTTCTTCATTTTGATTTATACGTATAATAATTAGGCAGTTTTGATGGATTAGATCAATAAATCTCTAAAGATTTTCTTCTGAACTAACTATTTAAAAACATCGCTATTTTAAAGTTTGGTTACAAATATGTAAGACTGTAAGTCAGATGATTTGTAGAATTTATTACAGAATATGTTAGTTAAATTGCTCAATCATGAAATGGAAAATTATTATTTTATCCCATAAAAAGAGAAAATTATTAAAACGTTTAAAAATTTTGCAAAATATTCACCTTTTTTATCTAAAATATTTCGTCTATGATTAAACAATAAGGTTGCTTTTGTTTTGTATCAATAAAAAATTTAAAGAATTTAATCACATTAATTTTTTTTTTAGTTACGTCGATAGATAGCTTCCAAATACGTAAATAATTAGAATTAAGATGAATTCGAATTAAGATGATGAGTCTTCATTAAATATAATTAATTTCTTACAAAGGAAAGACATGTGAATTCAGTCAAAAAATACGAATTGAAAAAAGTTAAATCTTCAACTAGGAAATATTTATCAGTTAGAAGAGTAAATATTTCAATCAAGTATTTAAATTTTGTACTGAAAATTATTTATATTTATTAGAAAACCACGAAGATTAATTTTCCACCAAAAGATACAAATTTGAAACAGAATAGATCAATTTTTAACCAAATTCTCAAATTCGTAACTAAATATAACACAAAAGATAATTTTATTTAAGAATAATTAATATTGTTATAAACGCTTGTTAGAAATTAATTAATTAATTTTACATTTCTAATCATGGAAAGATTTTTTTAGTGTACACTGCCTTGCAAAAGTTTTAGGCCACCTCTTTTTTTATGACTGAATAAATTTTCTTAATTTTAATTGTACCTGATCTAAAAAAATTTGTACTTAAATTTTAAAGTTCAGTAAGTTCCGAAATAGTCAACATTTTTCAATGTTCTTGGGCTTCTAACAAAACTTGTAACAAAAGTTGGAAAAATTTCAATATTATTTTTGTAACAAAAATATTTTTTGTAAAATATACGAAACCTATACTCATGAAGTTTCTATGTAATTTCCTCAAAATATATATTTATTTGAACTTTATTCTCATTTGCCTTTAGATAAAATGTTTTCAAATTTTTCCAACATTTTTATTACAACTTCAAAATCTTGCAAATCGAAAAGAAATTTTTTACCATTTATACTCGTAAGCTGTTCTCATACAATGAAAAACTAGTTCCAAAATGGGCCCAAGAAAATTCAAAAAAGTTCATTGTTTCGGAAGTTATCGAGAATGTAAGAAAACTTTCACATTTGCACTATTTTTGCGATATGTACTTTGAAACTGGACGGCTTCACATTGGGCTTATTTTATACAGAATTTTGAAAATGAGCAAACTTTTAAAAAGAAATTTTACAGCTCTTGTATAATTAAAATTAAGAGAATTTATTCAGTCATAAAAAAAGTGGCGGCATAAAACTTTTGAACGGCAGTGTAATTAATCTTTCTTTTCCCTTAAAAAACATTTAATGCTCTTTTTCTTGTTGCAGAATTAAGTTCACAGTTTGCGTGTTTGCCTAATGGTGAGCTTATTCCTGGTAATCCGCACTGCAGACCTCCTTATTTTTCTGATACACATGTTCCAGTAAGTACTATTTCTCTTGCCCGCCCTCATTATCCCGAAAGGACTCTTCCACCTGCCAAGCCACTTCTTCGTGCCAGGTCTAAGTCGCCGCGTGCCAGTCAAGTTTCTAAACGCGTACTTGCATTTAAGCCTGAAGAACTTAGAAATATTCGACTTATTCCTTACGTGAATCCGAAACGAATATACGAACTTCAAAGATATACTTTTCCTCGAGATAAACCAATTCTATTGAAAACATCGATGAATAGACTTAGGTTCATGCCAACCGAGGAACAAATTGTGTTATCAATGGCTAATGGTGATGTCTTTGCTATATTCGAAAGAGGAAACAAAAATACTATTTTTCGTGGACTATACAAAAATGACATAGGCGTGGGAAAACGGGCGAAAATAAACATGTACAGCGGCGCCATCCATCTGTTAACCTTACAGGAAATCACGGAATGTCCGATAGGCAACGGGAAGCCAATCACAAAGAGGTATAAAATAACACGTGTGTAGAGCTTAACGAAGTTTTACGATTTGGATTTTGTGAATGAATTCTGCGAGGATCTGCTCACTGAGAAGTCTGGAAATCTTAGAACTATGAATGTGACATTTTCAATCGAAGCCGCATGAAGCCTATTAATATTTCTTTGAGATTGCTGGGACTCCCATTGACTTTTTTATTTAACAACAAAATCGACATTCTTCTAATTTGTCTATAATAAATGATTCAATTTCTTGGCCAGTATACATCATCAAACGCGAAGCGCGAAAACCAAAATTCACGTGCCTTAGACAAGATCAAATTAGTTTAAATACTTAATTTGTTCTTTCAAAATTAGTTAGATTAAGTCTTATGTGCGCACTTCCCAAACTGTATGTTTTTTGATTTTCTTCGAAGTGCGACAATTTTTAGCAAAACTAAATAAAAAAATATAATCACTTATCATATACTTCGTTAAAATAATTCTTATTCCTTACAAAATTCATAAAACAAGATAGTACTTTACTAAAATTTCAAATTTATTAAATCTTTCGTAAATATAGCTCTTGACGAAACCTTTTTATTCACATCATATTTTTAAAATTTTTATTTTGCATAAATATCGTAAAACTGAAGGGGAGATACTATTTTTTTACTGTTAACCTTTCTCAATCTCCAATCGCATGGTGCAGCTTAACTTTGAAATTTATTTTTTTTAATTAATTCAAATATCTAGTAGAATTAAAAGAAAAATTATTAATGAAAACTTTAAAATTATACTATTGTGAAGTATACTATTGTGTATACATTTTTTCCTTTCTTCATTCCTAACCTAAAATCACCATGTGGTTTTCAAAATAAATCATGTGCTCGGAGATTCTAGTATGAATGATTGAAATTCTCCTCCAATTTTCTGACCAGAATTTTTTAACTTCATTTGATTTTTAAAGTTCACCGTATTCTTCGCGATTAGCCTTAAGAGACAAAATAATTTACCAATTGTCTGCCTGAAGTATCATTCTTGAACCTCCTTATGGTTGGATTACTCAAGCGGGTCCCGGTATTGAAGCCGTTATCCGACCAGTTTTGCAGTGACGTTTTTAGCCAGATCTCGGTCAGTTTTCCAGACCAGCACCCAGTTCTGGCCAGAACTTTCCGGTCAGGTCTCTAATTGATTTTCGACATGGGGTATGTAAGAAAGGAATTGACAAAGTTTACGGGACACTTCAAACCTATGATACCTCAATTAAATTAGAATTGACGTAAAAAAGAGTCTTTCTTCTTCCATGATTTTTATACGAACAGCAATGCATTTTACATACCTAATGTATTCGAGAAAGAAGACAACAAGACAATGTTTTCTGCTCAGGTGGTGATTGTGAACCAGCCTAATCTGAATGTAAGTATCTCAGAAGGTCAATCGTGACAAATTTAATTTGAGAGATAACGACCGTAGTGTGCACTTTTTAAGCTAATTAAGCAGTATGATATTTATTACTGTAATTTTTGATAAAATTCTGCATTAACACCTTCTTTGTTTTCTTTTGTAATATCTGGAGATAATATCACAATATCACCGTGCCATATTGTATGCCAATGAGACATTTTCTAGGTTGAACAAACTATTACAACTTTTATTGAAAATTAATTTTTTTAAACTGAAAATTCATCACCTTGGTTGGCAGTTAGACTAGCTTTTTAAAAGTTTCATTTATCGATTGAAAATGTAAACTTCTTATTAAATTTGTTTTTTACGAGTTTACGTTTCTTGCTCTGCGAGTGTCAGAAAATCTTTACGAAATTTTTAGTGCCATCTGGGTAGTAATTTATTTCATTTTATTTCACGCAAGACGGTTTTTGATTTTCACATTTTCATCAGAGAATGTATGCATGTTTGTATGCCTGTATGGCTGTATGTATGTCTCTCTGCCTGTCTGTCTGCCTAAATGTCTAGAAAATTAGAACAAGTTACCTTCATGATTTTTTTGGATAAAAATAAAATTGTCAGAGTCATTGCATTTTTTAAAGGCTGTGTCGAGTCGTTTGGAAAAATTAGGAAATTTGGAAAAGGAGATGGACTAATACTGCCGAAAACACGGGAAGACTAGCGAAGCTTATGCAAAATATTGGACTAATCATCCTGAATTTCGGGATGCCGAGACAGATTGTTTTTAAAATCCAAAAAAATAAAATAAAAATTTTCAACTAAACAGCATACGATACAAAAAAAACTCAAAGGAAAAAGACTTTGCTTTTTAAAAGCCCTAAAAAATTATTTTTATTAAATTTCTAGGCGAAGGATACAAGCTATAAACAAAATAGATATACATTTCAGTCTCAAGAATGTTAAAATAGAGTAGCTCTGTACATTTATTTATTAATTTTAAAGGGATAACTTGTGAGTACACGATATATTGGCAGAAGTGATGCAACCTATTTACAAGTTTTAGAATAATAAAATTTAATCATACATAAGGATTAATTGGAAAACTGATGTTACAGCTTATGTGGATGCTTAAGTACAACAACATAAAATTGTTTTCATTACAAATTCATAAATCATTTTCGTTTTTGACTTTTTCCTATTTAAACCATGTCGCTCTGTAATGTATTTCTGTAAAATAAAAAGGAATCATAAATATTTAAGTAAGCGCGCACTAATAATTTCTTCCTTCTAGGATGGGCCCTTGCAAAAAAAATATTATAGGAAAACTAGTATACCTCTAAAATTATTTTCCTATAGCGAATTTCCTACCATCTTTGTGAGATTATAATGAAAAATTATTACCAAAAATCATTGTGTAATATGTTGTTATAAATAAAGATTGGATTAGATTTTGGTATATTCTTTTAGTATCTTAAATTGAAGAATCAATTCGTTAGTAATGTCCTTACATGCTTGTTTTATATGATAAAAAGGAATATTATTCGCCAAATAATGGACGTAAATTATATTTCGATGACAACAAAAAAGGAAAATTTGTTAACATTTTCGTACAGTTATTGAAATTCTTAAATTATTAATTAGATTTTTAAGTTCCTAGGGATTATCATCTGAAATATCTATTTCCAGAATATTTTAAAACATCGCTATTTTAAAGTTTGATTACACACATTGAGGACTATAAATTTAAGTTGGCGTATAAAATATATGTTGAAATTAAAAGATATTTTATTGCAGGGACAAAGTGGAAACTAATAACAGAAATAATAACAAAAATACATCAATTTAAAGCCAGGCTTTTTACGATTTTAGAAAAATGTGACAGATGATTTTTATAATTTCTTATAGAATCTATTACTTAAAATCCTAAATTATTAAGTAAGCAATTATCCCATGAAGAAAAGTAAGTTTAACAAACATTTGAAGAATTCTCACTTTTTTTCTTTCCTAAAGTACTTCTAACGTTCTTTTGACAATAAAGTTACTTTTTCGTATATAAATTAAAAATATAAAGACTTTGATAACATTAAAAAAACTATTAATTAAACTGATGAAAAGCTTTCAAATAATTGCATAAATATAATATTATTTAGGTATAAACATTAGGAAAAAGGCGACCACTGGATTAAACAAAAGAAAATGTAATGACAACTAATATGGAAGACTCGTGAAAATTAAAACAATTTGAGTTATTGACAAAAATGTAGGCGATCGCTTCTTGATCACGAAAAAATTATTTAACTATTAACCTTTTACAATTGATCTTTTAAAGACATGTGATTTAAAAAAAAAGTTAATACTCCTTTTCGAATGAAAAAAAAAATAATAATAAATAAATCAAACAGTTAAAGAATAGTTGAGTTTTTAATAATACTCGTAGAACGAAATTTGAAATAAAATACAGTGAAACTCTTCTATAGCGCCGATTTTGGGGGTGATTGTGGGTGGGAACTGACTAATTATAGCCCACTCCGCTTTTGTTTATTTACGCCTGAGTGCTCGCCGGAGTGACAAATGCAAACCCCATGATTGCCACGCAGCTCCTCTTATATCTACCTGCGGCGCGGCGTAAATTCTCGGAAGGGCTATAGAAGGGACGGCTATTCAAGGGTTTTACTGCTTTTAAGTTTTAAAGAAAATCATTAAATTTGTATGCAAATAAAGAAATTTTTAACTAAAAGAGTGATTCTTCATCAGAAATGATTGGTTTTTAACAGAGAACTTTAAATGCCAACCAAGCAATTGCATTTTCAATAAATAAAAAAAAATTCACGTAAACTATATTAGTTCATATTTAAACAAAGGAAAGATTTTCATTTAAATTTAAAACTGTTGAGGATTCTAATTATAAATAAGAAACATTGGAATTCACCTAAATTTTAAGCAAAAATAACAATTTTGAAGGAAAAAAGACGAATCGCTAGCAAAAGACTTTATCTTTAATTAAATATTCTAGTTATAAACTAGAAACAAGTAAGTTATACACAAAATAGTTGAATTTTCGGATGAGCAGAAGGATATGAATGTGGTACAAATTTCAACCAAGCAGGCGAATTTTCAATCACGAAAATTGATTTCTACTAAAGAGAAAAATAAAAAAAATAAATACATCAATTTGTTAAAAAATTGGCGAATAAATGTAACACACAGAATATTTTACAAGGAGTTCCTATTCTCATCTGAGATCATAACAACGGATCAGTGGAGATACAAAAATCTTCACTCATCGCCTGTTACGATTTTCGATAATAATACAGATTCCTTTGGAAATTGAAACGTATTAAAATCTTAACACCTTGCGAAAAACTGCATGCGTTTCTGAAAAAAAGATTATTTTTTATCTTTCTAGTTGCTTAGTAGTAAAAGAACCCGGCCGGCTATCCGTAGACCTGTGGTTGGATTCCTAGTAGAGCGAAGGAGAGAATCATTTTTCAGAAAAAATATTAATTAAAAATTTTTTTAATTCATATCTCTGTCTAGTCTTAAAACACGTTATAGGAATGTTGTTATTTCAGGAGGGCACTTAGATCGATAGCGTTGATTTTCATTTTCGCGGTTGTTGAAACATTTCTCCACTGATGGATTGTTACCATCTCCGATGATAATACTAATTATCTAACTGAAATATTTAAACTGAAGAGTCAAATTGATGGTTAAATAACAGTATAATTATATTTCACTTTTAATTTTTTTTCAGATAAAAGAAAATTCGTGGCAGTATCTTTTTGTTGCAGAAGGCAGAAATTCTAAGGGTAACTTTTGAAAACCTTATTTTTGGCTTCTAGGATTAATTAGATTAGGTTTCATTTTGTTTTCGTAGTATATCTCTATAGAGGAGGAAATAAAAAATTCTCATCATATACCTTTTCTGAATACTTTTTATTCCTTTCATATTTTATGAAGGCATAGAGTACTTTTTACAAGATACGCAGTCTGATCGCGCATTGTGCGCGCGGCTCGCAAGTTAAAAACACACCTAGGACGCGCCCCTGTTGGATCTGGCGCTTCGCACTTGATAATATATTTACTTCGCGCTACGCGCTCGGAATTTTAGGTCCCCCACTTTTTTTCGTAGAATTTTAAAAATTATTGGCGCGACCAGCGAAAACGGAAATTCATTTATTGTGAATTCTCTTTTGTTAAAGCTCCTTTGGATATAACGAACACATTCTCATGACGTGTCTCGTGTGAAAAAAAAGTAAAGAGCAAATTTTCAGATCTAATTTATTCTAATACAATTCTTCAAAAAATAGTTAAATCCCTAACTAAAACTAATAATTATTCTATGTAATATTATCAATCATTTGTAACAACAAAGAGATACCCAACAACGATAAATTTATACACCCAAAGGACAAATTTTCAAAATACCAAATAGTTCAATTTTCCAATAAAGATATCAATCTTTAACTCATAAATGAAGCTTTTAATTAAAAATATAATAGTTGATATTTCATTTAAATAAGAATTATTTTTCAAATCCCAAAATAACAAATAATGAAAAAAATTTCCTTGTTCCTATGTTAATTAGACAGAAAGAATCGAAATTTTTTTTTTCTTCTTATGAGGGAAGGTATCAATTTAACTTAAAATTTGACTTTGTTGGTTTTCAATAAATCTGCATAGCTTGAAACGCTTGAGTCTGTATCATGTTGGCACAAAGGCTTTTGAAAGACTAATTAGATGGGATTGAGATTTTTCTAATTCATTTGAGGCTCAAAAATAAAGCTAGAGTTCGTTAGCCAGCTACTTTTTTTAAAAAATCCCAAGAGCAAGATCATTTCTATAATTTAAAAAAAATGAAATAAAAATTGTAAGCCAAACAACTCACCATATGAAAAAACTCAATATAATAAAAAAGTGCTGTTTGAAAATTTTGCAAGATAATCATAACAAATTTGTTAATTTCCTTGATAAATCACATATGTATCACATAAAAAAAATAATTAGTAATAAAAATAGAAAATACCATTTTTACACCAACAACAGCTGCAAAAATAAAATAATGAAGTTTTTCACCCAAAACAGAAAATAAGATTTAAAATAAAAAAAAAATACATTTTTAGAAAAAGGATTATCAATTTAGTTTTGATTGAAATAAAATTCTACTGTGTACTTGATTTTGAAATATTAAAATTATCAGTTCTGAAATACGAGCTCCTTGATGTTAATATGTTCCTTAAAGCTAGACGAGCTTTAACAAAAGAGAATTCGCAATCGTCAAAATACAGTTTTCAATTGTTTGACTATTAATTTTAAAAGGTATGTGCACAAATAAGACCGAAGTACAAAGAAAGAGCGAAAAGCGAGAGATTCAACAGAATGCTTAGTTGAACATGATTTTTTTTGGCTAGGGATTCAACAAAAAATTATTACGTATCGTCTGCTAATTTGAACACTTATGAAAATCATCATTGACGATTCGAAGAAAGTACATATGATTGAATATCGATTGTCAAACTCATCCTCTGAAAACAGTTTTTTGGTAACGTGCCATTTTAAACTAATGACAAAATAATTTACGAATAAAAAATTATTAAATAACGTTGTTTACTTTTTAAAGTTCTACTTAATCTTTACCAAACAGCTTTTCGGTGAATGTTTGAGCATAATTAACTTCGCTATATCAATAAAATACACGTAACACAGAAAAGAATCTTTCATGAATTTTATCAGACCATCTATGCATTCTACATTCCAGAATATTCGAGATAGCAGACGATAAGAAATTATTTTATTGTGAAATATCCTAATCAAAATGTAAATAATTGACAAGGACAAGCTTGACGCATTTAATTTGAGAGAGAACGATGCCATTCTAGCATTTTCATGCTACTGCAGCAGTTAAATATTCTTTAGTGCAATTGTTAATAAAAATCTTCATTATTACCTTCTTTGGTTTCTATCTTCACAACAAGAGATGACGATTTTTTATACTTTCATTTTATGTCTGGCAATTGTCCTCAATTCTACTGGTAAATATAATAAAATAATATATCTATGATGTTGAATAATTTTTTTAAGCTTTATTCAAATAACTATTTTTGATAGATAATCTATACAATCATTCTTTAATTTAAATTTTTTTATCAATTTCAAAAACAAAAATGGTACATGTATTAAGACGTATTCTCGGTAGTCTAAAAGAAAGTACTTTGTAGGTAAAAAATTCATTACTTGGGTGAAAGTTAAACTATCTTGTTAAAAATTTTTTTTATTGATTGCAAATCTCACATTTTTCGAAATGCGTTTTTGTGGGTTTCCAGTGCATGGAAAAAACGAGAAAAGCTCTATTTCTTAAATCGGAAATTTGATTCAATTCGCATTGTATAATGTGCAATGTCTTTACATAATTGTTCTATGGGAGAAAAAGTAACTATTCAGAAAATAATGGAAGAAAATTGTATTCTCAGAAGAACTAAATAAGATTTTTTTTAACACTTTCATACAGTTATTAAAATTTCTAATCAAATGATCAATTATCAATTAGATTTATATATTGCCGGAAATACTATCCTGAAATAAATATTTCGAAAATATTTCTAAATATCGCTGTTCGCCTGAAAGCTGTTATAAAAGATATAAATTTAGAGTCAGATTTTTTAGGATTTTAGACAAAGATTTTAGATGAGTTGTAGAATCTCTTGTAAAATATATTGATTAAAGTGTTCAATCATTGAGCGTGAGACAAGAACTATATTCCATTGAGAAAAGAAAATTAATCTGAAATTCAAAAATATTTAAAAATTCCACTTATTTTTTCTCTTTCCTAAAATACTTTGTCCATTATTTTATGAATAAAATTACTTTTGTTTATATAGATTAAAAATATAAAGACGTTAATACCATTAAAAATGTTAACAGGTTAAATTAATAATAACTTTTTAATACCCTCAGAATTATTATACTTAGTAAGTATCAGATTATTTTCAAATAGACCGCAACCGAATTAAAGAAATTAAAATATGATAAGAAATAAAATACAACGTTTATAAAAATTAATAAATAATATGTTATTGTACAATATTCTGGCAATAGCTTCTTGATCATGAAGGAATTATTCA
Source organism: Belonocnema kinseyi (assembly GCF_010883055.1). Taxonomy (NCBI): domain Eukaryota; kingdom Metazoa; phylum Arthropoda; class Insecta; order Hymenoptera; family Cynipidae; genus Belonocnema; species Belonocnema kinseyi. Next base: position 150,357,560 of record NC_046658.1, read on the forward strand.
ATAATTTGACTTTTTTTTAAATATCTTTTACAGACACGTAATTGAAAAAAAGGAAATACTTGTTCTGAAATGAAACTATTAACAAACAATAATAAATTTCAAGACAGTTAATAGAAAAATTTATTTCCAATAATATAATTAAATTTTCAACAATATATTTAAATTTCTAAGAAAATAATTTAATTTGTAACGAAATAATGAACTTTTCTTGTGTGCGAAAAATAACTAAAAATTAATGAATTTGAAACCAAATGGTTGAATTTTCTAGAAAAAGAATGCATTTTATAGTTTTTAAATATTTAATCAAACAGTTTTCTTTCTGAACACGAGGAATGATTTTACAACAAAAGAGACAGATTTAACACAAATTACATATGTTTTTAACCAAATTTCAGAATTTTCAAATAAATTTAACATACAGAATATTTTAAAAGGAATCTGTATTATCATCGGAGATGGTCACAACGAAATAGTGGAGACATCTTTCACTAACATCAAAAATGAAAATCATTAAATCTCCACTGATCGGTTGTTACCATCTCCGATGATAATCAAGATTCCTTGCGAAATTAAGCCGTATTAAAAAACGTAACATCTTGCAAAAAACTGCGGTTGTTTCTTAAAAAAGATCGTAATTTCGATCTCTCTAGTAGTTTAGTTTTAAAAACATCATTTTGTCTGAAAAGAAGTTAAAGAATTCATGTTATTTGATGTGTTAATTCAGATTGATAGTTTTGATATCCATTTTTGCGGTTGGTGAAAGATATATCTACTAATCAGTTCTTACCATCTACAATAATGCTACACATTCCTGATAACTATTTACTCATTCTTGAAATAAATATAATGCCGTTTTTCTTGTTGCAGAATTAAGTTCACAGTTTGACTGTTTGCCTAATGGCGAGCCTATTCCTGGTATTCCTCGATGCAGACCCTCATTTTTTTCTGATACCCATGTTCCAGAAAGAAATATTTCTCTTGCCAGAACTCATTCCTTAGAAAGGACTCTTCCACCTGCCGAGCCACATCTTCGTGTCAGGTCAAGGTCTCCGCGTGGCAGACAAGTTCCTAAACGCGTACTTGCATTTAAGCCTGAAGAACTTAGAACCATTCGACTTATTCCTTACGCAAACCCAAGACGGATATACGAACTTCGAAGATATACTTTTCCTCGAGATAAACCAATTCTATTGAAAACAGCGTTCTGTAGATTTAGGCCCATGCCAAACGAGGAACAAACTGTATTATCAATGACCAATGGTGACGTATGTGCTATATTCGACAGAGGAAACAGGAATGCTGTTTTCCGCGGAATATATTCAACTATCCTAGGTGTGGCAAAACGGGCAAAAATGAACATGTACAGCGGCGCCGTCCTACTTTTAACATCACAGGAAAGCAGGGAATGTTCAATAGGTAATGGAAACCCGATTGCAAAGAAGTATAAAATAATTCATGTGTAAATCTTAAAAAAATTTTAATTTTCTCATTTTCGGGTCTTGCGCGGCTATTATTCTCATCTTTAGATATTTGCCATTTTTTGTACTAATTTTTTGTTTAAAAACAAACTTGACCGTATCTTAATTTCTATTTAATAAACAATTCCATTTTTTCGCCAGTAAATACTTAGAAACTTTAATCTACCATTTTTTGTTTGGGACATACGGGAAAAAAATGCTTCTTCACCATTCTCTTAAAGTGCAATGGGATTATTAATATTATGAATTAATTTAATAAACAAATGTATACCTTAACCATTTCGATCTCTGAATACGTCGTTCACACAAGAAATTTTATCTCAAATTCGTCGGTGGTGAATAACATGTACGATTTGTTAATATTTAGTAATAATTTCTAATTGTTGAAATAAATTTAATTATGAAATACAAATGTTCTTCAATTTTTAAACCGTTTATTTTTTTTTATAACGAAATCAGTTTAAATTCCTTAAGTAAATTCTTACTTCACTCAACAAACATAATTGATTATTCTATAAAAATTTTAATATTGGAGTTCACAACATAACTATTTGTGAAGAAATGAAGGTTGTTTTTTATTACATAGTTCACTACTGATGACTCAGAAAATTATCTTATTCATTAGAAAACTTTGTCAGTGGACAATATTTCCTTCTGATTTAAAAAAGTTTTTCAAACCAATACTTATCTCGCTACTAGGCTCGCGATTTTGAGTAAGCTTAGGGCGCGCGGCTGTTGGTTCTCGCGCTGTGCGCTTGATAATATATTAGTTTAGCGCTTCGCGCTCGATCATGCATTTACCTCGTGCTACGCGCTTAGTCCTTGTATTTACCATACATTTGTGCGTCAGCCTTTCAAAATTAAAAGTCTAAGCATCGACAACTGTAATTTGGTGATTGTGAATTCTCTTTTGTTAAAGCTCCTTCAACTCTGACGAACACATTCTCATCACGTGTCTCATTCTTCGCACTTGATTTTGTCTCAAATGCCAACTTTTGTACATCATTTTCAAATATATTATATCAAACGTACATTATATTTCTTTATGTACCTCGGCATGAAGCTGCTTATTCAGATATTTATAAATAAAGTACAAATCTTATTTTTAATGATTACTCTAATATTTTTTTTTTATTTTGCATTAAATTTTATTCTTAGGCACCCTGGAAAATGTATACCTTTTTCATACATTTATAGTATTAACATTCATAATATTAATTAGTTTTGAAAAAAATTATTTTCATTGTCTTATTTTTATCATTAAAAAATGCGCATTCCATCAAAATAAAAATTATTAGTATACACTTTATTTCAACTTGTGTCGTTTTTTATATGTTGAAATTGCTTATATTCAATTTAAATTTTATTTAGGCGAAATATGTACTCAAATAAAATTTTATTGTGTATTGTGTCCTTTTTCCTTAAAGTTTATGTTTTTACTGTTAGCCTATTTTGTCTGTTGATTGTAGTACGTACCTTGTTTCTTTTCCCAACGAATCAATTTTTTTTTAAATTTTATTTTTTACGACTCAAAACAAAAACTAAATATCCTATTGAAAATTCATTTCACACAAATTTGTAGATCCTTACGGTGCGCGCAATTTTAGTTAGCTCATTTTTTCGTATCTTACATATTTTGAACGCAAAATTGGAATTTTCGATTTTTCATTAATTTTTGTATGATCAAAATTTGAATTTTCAACTTTTCTACAAAACTAGAAAAGTTTTTAAGATAGACTTGCAGGGTTTTGAAAAATTACCATTTTTTCATTCTATGATAACTATAGGAAGTGACATAGGACCGAGCGCGCAGTGCGAGAGCCATCAGACGCGCACCCTAAGTGCGCTCAAACTTTCGAGCTAAACTCTTTTAACAAAAGAGAATTCACAATCATAAAATTAAACTATGGATGTTTCGAGTCTTAATTTGAAAAGGTTTGCGTAAGAATGTGCGAAAAATATGAAGAACAAGTGATTAGCGTGAGGTAAATATATAATCGAGCGGGAAGCGTAAACACCAACAGTCGCACGTTCTAGGCGTGCTTATACTTGCGAGCCGCTCACCCAGCGGGCAGATTTTTTTTCATAATAGAAAGGAATTCAGAGGGAAGGTTTTAAGAATTCAAAAACAAATATTTTTTGGAGAAACCTAATAAATAGTCATAGACAGAAAAAATAGATCATCACCACACCTTGGACTTTTCAGCTCACAGTGATAGCTTTAGACAATCGATACGGGAATGGTATCACTCCCGGGAGTTTCAGGGACAATAGCTAGCAATTACGTGGAAGAGTGATACCACATCCTTTATCAGTCCCTCGTGCTTAGGGATAACGATAAACCCTTGCTCTATCGATAGACAATCGAATTGGTACCCATCTTCATAGGACATATATTGCCTATCCACAAAGGGTCCATGTACTAAACAAGAAATATTGTGTTATCCCTACCCTGAGGAAGCTTCCACTATTACGTGAGGCTTATTTCCTCATTTATTTATTATTTATTTTAATTTCATTTGTATTAATTTTATTTATGACTCACTCCTCCCTATTGTGATAATTTGTAACATTTCGATGGCTCCATCTTCAACATTTAAAAGGTAATTTTATACTGAAGCCCAACTAATTACAAAATATAAATAGAACAATAAACAATGTGCTAAATAAGCAATAGGTCACAACTATTTGATACTAGTATGGAAATATTTTTAAATTAATTTTGTAGTCTTCTTCATTTGTGAAATATGATATCATTTTAAGCTTGACGTTAATGGAATACTAACTTAATAGATAAGGGGCTGGCCATAAAATATTGTCCCCTTTTTTGAAAAATTAAGGTTTCTTCTCCGTTCTCAAAACCTTTTCCTTTACTTTTTTCCGCTTAAATAAGAAAAGTATGGATAGAATCCAATATAAAAGTCCAACTATTTTTTATTAAAATTTATTTTCATCTTGTTGGAAATTCTACTGCTTGGGTGAAAATTTTAATCTTTGATTTAATTTTTTTTTTAATTTCTTGGTAAAAAAATAAACTTCTTGTTTGGAAAATTAAACTGATAGTTAAATCTTGAACTATATTATTAAAATTTTATTTCTTTTGTTGAAGATTGATTACTGTTGTCGAAAACTCAACTCTTTTGTCAAAAATTTAACTAGTTTGATGATAGTTCGTTTTTGTTTTGTTATGAATTAATTTTCCTTACTAAAATGCACATTTTTTGGTTTTAGTTAAAAATTTAACTATTTCGTTGAAAACTTATTTTTTTTTCAATTCTGGAACTTGCTTAAAAATGTCTATGTTTTGTTGATAGTTAATCTCTTTTTCTAAATAGAAAATCAATCTTCTTAATCAAAAAAGAAACTTAAAATTTCAAAATTCAACTCATTAGTTGAATGTTAAACTCTTTTAAGAAAATATTCTTTTTTTATATATCATAGATTTATTATTTTAATTAACAATAGTAGACAACTGAACTATTCTTCTAATGTATTTTCTGGTTAGAAAATCAACAATTCAGTTGAAAGTTTATGTTTTTAGTTAACAATAAATAATAAAATATGAAAGATATTTGACACTAGTATGAGAATACTTTTTATCCAATTAATTATATTAAATTCGACAGCCAACTAACTTAACGGATTAGCTGCCGTCCATAAACTTTTATTCCCCTTTTTCAGAGAAGTCTTATTTTTATCCTCGTTTCCAAGAAACTTTGTCTTTTTTTAGTTTTATCGCAAAAATGTTAACTGGTTTTTCTGTTATTGAAGAGTCTTCTTTTATATTTTTGGTTCTGAATTCAACTATTTTCGTTACAAATTCTACTATTTTGATGCAAATTTATTTATTTTATGCATAACAGATTTGTAATGGAATATTACGTTTTTTGTACCGAAAATTTTTTCAGCTTAATATATAACTAATCCATTTTTGGTTGAAAGTTGATCTACTTCTTTGAAATTGTTAATATTCAATCCAAATTTCTACTTGTTTTAATAATTTGATCATAAAATAAAAATGGTTTTCCCTTGACGGTTATATAAAATTTCATTTAAATTTTGTATTCAAAAATAGGAAGGGTTAATAATAACCAGCCGCGAGAGACATGATGAGAAAGTGTACCTGAAGCTGAAAGAGCTTCAACAAAAGTGAATTCTCAATCACAAAATGACAGTCGTCGATCCGCTAATCAGGAATTTTAAAAGGTTTATGTAACGTTTGAATCTCTTATTTTCTCTCCTAAAATTAGATACATTAAGTCTTATGTTGTCTTCTTACTAATTCTTTATACAAATTAAAATAAATATGGAAGGAATTCCACATCATACGAGCACACTGCCCAAAATAATTTTTTTTATTTTCTTCAAACTGCGATCAATTGTATCAAAATGAAATAAAAAATATACTCTCTTATCATATACTTCTGAATGAAAACCTAAATAATTAATATTTTACTGTAAGAATACATAATTTTTAAATCAACACCTGATAAATAAAAAAAAACAAGAATTTAAAAAAAAATTAATCCTAATCCAAACTGATCAATTTTCTATAATATTTCTTTAAGCATTTTTAATAATAAAGACAAAAATATATCCAAGAAGGATGAATTTATGAACCAAAATGACAAATTTTCAAAATAAATATTTAAATTTACGTTTTGACTTAACCTGAGTCAGAGAAAAAAAATAATAATGTGGCTCTTTAAAAGCTTTAGAAAATAATCATACCAAATTTTGGAATTTTCTTGAAAACCCAAATTTTAATTGCACAAAAAATTAACGCGAAATCAAAAATTCAATTTTACGGTCAAAATATTCAATATCTGGTTTTTTATTATTCGTGAAACGCAATATTAAAAATAAAAAATCAAATTTTTGTACAAACAACACAAGCTGCGAAAAAAATAAAGAGCAAAGGCTGTTCACCTGAGAAAAAGCTCACAAATTCGCCTTTGATGATTTTTTGACACGATGCATAGTTTTTGGTTTAATCGTGAAAAATAAAATTAAAAAATTAAAATTTCAAAAACGTCAACACAAGGTATGAAAAAACATGAATAGAAAAAACTTGCGGGCAAAAAATCCAATTTTAATCTAGTACATATCATGACGTTGTTGACGAGTGTGTGTTAGTTAAAGCCGCAGGAGCTTTAACAAAAGAGAATTCACAATCACCAAAATACACTGGTCAATTTTTTTACTTTCAATTTTAGAATGTCTGTACCCAAATAAGGAGCAAGTAAAAAGACCAAGGGCGAAGCGCAAGATCGAAGATACACAAACCTATTTTCTAGAAAATTTACTTCTTGGTATTTCCAAATTCACCTGTCGTATTAAAATTTTGTTTTTTCTTATTAGAAAAAATACAATTGTTTGGTTGAAAATTCAACAATCTTGTTAAAAAGTCATGCTTTTTGGCTAAAAATTCGACTGTGTAGCAGAAATTTAACTTATAGTTTACAATTCTTATTTGTGTCTTGGAGAATAAACTGGAATCTCGTTCGGATAGAAATTTTACAATTTTGTTAGTGTTTTTTTTTTAATTCATTTGTTTTAGAAGGAATTTCAGCTTTCTCAAAAAGAAATGCAACTTTTTGGTTGAAAATTCGACAATTTTGTAGAAAAAACATCCTTTTTGGTTGAAAATTCTTCTGTTCTGTTGAAAATTTAAATATTTCGTAGAAAATTTAATTTTTGTTTTAATTTAATATTTTGGGAAAAAAATGAAATTTTTTTCTGAATGAAAATTTAAATTAAATATTTTTATGCTCAAAATTTATCTGATTTAAGAGAAATGTAATCTTTCTTGGGCAAAAATGCAACTGTATAATTGAAAATTCTACAGCTTTGTTGAAAATTTAACTATTTCATAGGAAATTAACTTTTTATTTAAAATTTATATTTTCATGTTGAAAAGTCTCAAAGAAAAAATGCATCTGTTTTCGTACAAATTTTTATCTTTCTTGAATAAAAATTCAACTAAATGGTTGAGAACTTAACTTTTTTTTTAATAAATATTTTTGGTTGAAACATTTTGTCGTTTTGGATTAAAAATGCAAATTTTTTCGTGGAACCCTATTTTTTGTTACGAAATTCATATTTTGACCTTGAAAAGTAAACTGGATTTTTTTTAAATGAAAAAAAAACTACTTTTAAAACGTGTTTTTTTTTTATTTGATAAAAACTCATCTATTTCAAGAGAAATTTAATATTTTTCAATAAATAATGCAACTGTTTGGTAGAGGAATCAACAATTTTGTCCAAAAATCATCCTTTACTTAAAAATTCGTCTTTTTGGATTGAAAATTCAAATTTTGTCGTAGAAACTTATTTTTTGTTTAAAAATTCATATTTTGATCGTGTAAACTGAAAAGCGGCCATTCCAAAATAAGATAACCCAAACTGTTAAAATAAAAATGTGAAAAATTGCAATATTTAACAATTCAGATATTAAATATACATTCCATTACTTGTGGATCTTGATATAAAAATTAATGAGTTTTATAGTAGAAGTTGCATTTTTTTAAATGGGAAAGTAAAAGTTTAACCACATTGTTTAAAATTCATTTTTTTAGTAAAGGCAAGCATAAAAATTTAGCAGAACAATTGTAGAAAATTTGTAATTTTGTTTGATATTAAAAAAGAAATTTCATCTTTTTTTACTGAAATATAAAGTCTGATACTTTTTAGTTGGGGGTTTATCTTTTTAGGTTGGAAATTTAACTTTTTCTTGGAAAAGCCTTTTTTTGTTTCAAATTAATGTTTAAATTGAAAATGTAATTAGTTTTACGTTTCTTCAAGATAGACTTTTTTATTTAAAAATTGTATTTTTTTGATTAAAAAAAACATTTTCTTCGTTGAAAATTTCATTTTTTTAGTAAAAATGTATCAGTTTCGTGACAAATTAAGTTTGGATGAATTTATATACATATATGCATATATTTTTTTAAATCCAATTTCTTAAGGGGAAATTCCTCTTTTGGCTTGAAGGTTCGACATTTTGGTTTGAATTTCTTTTATAAATTTATTTCTTTTTAAACTGTTTCGCACTAGTAGGTTAAAAATTATTTATTTTGGTGAAAATAAATGCCTACAATACTCTTTAGTACATTTATTATAGAGAAAAACACACCTATGAGTTGTATGTGAATCTCAATTCGCTACTGTAAAAAATAAATTTGAATAAAACATTGAGATTATTATTTTAAAAATTGAAAATATCGGTCACTACACTAATAGCTCGTATGTTACTTTATTATCTAAATGAAATAAATAATTTATATTTTATTTACAAACCATTCGAAAATTATTTTTAATTTCAATAACGATAAATTAAAAAAAAATGAAATTACAATGTTTTCTGATCAGTTAGTGATTGTGAACCAGCCTAATCTGAATGTAAATATCTCAGAAGGACGAGCTTGAAGAATTTCACTTGAGAGATAACGACTGTACTGTGGACTTTTTGAGCTAACGAACCAGTAGCATATTAATTATTGAAATTGTTAATAAAATTCTGTATTAATACCTTCTTTGGTGTTTTTTCTAACACGAGAATATGGGGAATCTTTATGTTTTCTTTTTATGTTTGATGGTCTTCCTTAATTCTACTGGTGAATATAATAACATAATATATACGTAATCATAAAAAAAAGTGCACAATATCACCGTACCATATTGCATGCCAAGAAAAAATTGTGTTATTTGAACCAACTATAAAATTTTGCATTGAAAATTAATCTTTTTAGGTGGAAAATTTATAAACTTGGTTAGAAGCCAAACTAGTTTTTTAAAAGTTGGTTTTTACCGATTGCGAATTTAACCCTTCTTTTTAGTTTGTCTTTGCGAATTTACGTTGCTTACATCGCGATTTTTAGAAAATCTTCACGAATTTTTTTTGCCATCTTGGTAGAAAGTTATTCATTTCATTTTATTTTGTTAAACCCGGTCTTTCATTTTTCCATTCTCATAACATAATGTGTCTGGATGTATATGACTTTTTTGGATAAAAATAAAATTTCAGAGATACAGCATTTTGTAAAGGCTGCATCTAGTCGTCCCGAAAAAATTCGGAGAATTGGAAAAGGGGATGGACTAATCCTTCCGAAAACTCGGGACGACTAGCCAAGCTTATGCAAAATATTGGCAAGCGAAGAAAAATGTTGCTCTTTGAAAGCAAGATACAAAAAAGCTCAATAGACAAAAATTGTCCACTTAAAAAAGATAAAACACGTACTTTATGTTTTATTCATAAAAAACAAAGTTTGCTATTCCAAAGAAGAGCTACAAGTTTCGTATAAATAATTTTTTGATGCAACGGATCGTTTTTGTTTAAATCGTAAAAAGAATTTAATTAAAAATTAAATTTTTTTTTTAAACGACACAGGTTACGTAGATAAATTAATAGACAAAACTTGTTCTTCCAAACAGAATATAAACATTTTTAAATAATAATTTTATATAGGCAGATAATAGTTTTTGTTTAGCCGCAAATTCTATACAAATTTGTCATAAAGTCTTGTGATAAAAATAAATTAAAAATAAAAATTAACTTTTTGAAGAAGGACACAAGCTACAAAAACATTTTATTTAACAACATTTTTCGCTGATCGTGAAAAATAATATTGGAAATAAACAAATTCAATTGATGGAAAAACGATAAAAGTTAAATTTCACGTTTAATAACAACTTTTTATAATACGATGCATAGTTTTTTTAATTAAAAAAATCAGACAATGAGAATGATTTTGTTCCAATACCAATGCATATTATTAATTGTAATAATATAAATTTTTGAAATTGTATACATTTTCAAAATAAAAATAATCACTTGCCGGTGGATCTTTATGTATGAAATAAAACATTTTACATTAAAAATTCATAATTCATTCCTGTTATTGCACAGAAATGTTATCAGGGATGCAGCCCAAAACAATGGACCTTCTGGCCAATTTTGGAAAGAGTACAGAACAGGCGAACCATCAAGGTAACTCTACTACTAATAAAAATGTATAATAAAAAATTTTAATGGATAGTTTTTATATAAAAAATTTTTAAACTATGAAAGTTATTTTTTTATTTAGCACTTTTTTCCTAGACTTTTTTCCATTTGAAGCATGTCATTTTATAATATAATTTTGTAAAATAATTAAATAATTATAAAAATTTGGTCAGGCGCCCACTAATAATTCTTCTATTGTGGAATGGGCCCTTGTCAAAAAATATTATAGGAAAATTAGTATACGCCTACAATTATTTTTCTACACCGAATTTTCTACCATTTTTTGCGATTATGATAAATTTATCACCAAAAATCATTTAATAATATATTGTTATAAATACAAATTGGATTATACGCGGATATATTCTTTTAGTGTCTCAAATTGAAGAAGCAGTTCGGCAGCCAGCCATTTTCGAATAAAATGCTGAAAAAACTTAGAGTATTAAAAAAAGTAACATTTAAGTGCATTAGAGAATCCAGAAAAACTCTATTTCTACAATCTAAAATTTGATTTAATTAACATTGTACAATTTTTCTACACTTTAGAGTAGAACTACTAAATTTCTGAGTCAAATTATGAATGGTTAATTTGTGTTATAAATTAACAGAGATTTTCTTCTGAAATAACTATTTCGAAAATATTTTAAAACATCGTTGTTTTGAGATTTGAATCCAAACATTTAAGTCTGCAGATTTAAGTTGGCATAAAAAATAGATTTTGAAATTAATAGATATTTGATTGCAGGGATAAAGCCGTAAATAATAACAAAAACATACAAATTTAGAGTCACACTTTTCACGATTTCAGAAAAATTTGTCAGATAATTTTCAGAATTTCTTATAGAGTCTATTAATTAAGCTTCTAAATCATGAAATGTACAATTTATATTCCATCAAGGAAATAAAGTTAATCAAACATTTGTAAATGCTGAAAAATTTTATTCACAGTCAAAAAATTGAATACAACTGTATTAAACAAATTAAAATTTAATGAGAAATAATATGCAAGACTTATGAAAATTAATACAATATGAGTAAATGACAAATATGTTCGTGATCGCTTCTTGATCACGAGGGAATTATCTAACGATTCAATTTTTTGTAATCATCTTAAATTTCTAATAATTAAACACAATTTTAAAAAAACATTTAAATTTTCAACTAAATTTTTTAAGAAAAGATTTCAATTTTATTTAAAAAATAATTCAAGTTTCTGAATTTGAATGAAAAGAATTCAAATTAAATAAAAAAAGACAAATAAAAAAAACCTAAATCCTTAGCCAGAACAGGTAAATCTACAATCAAACAAGTGTATTTTTAAACAAAAAAGAAAACATTTTTACTGAATGAGACGAATTTACAAACTATAAAGAAGAATTGTCAACAACAGAGTTTAGTTCTCAACTAGGAAATACTTTTCAGTCAGAGAGGAAAAGCGTCAACAAACTAGTTAAATTTTATACCGAAATATTATTTTTCGACTCAAAAAGACGAATCGCAAGCAAAAATTTCTTTTGCAATTAAATACTCTAATTATAAAGCGGGCCTAAACCAGTCTTAAATTATGTATAAAATTTCAAAATAAGTCTAAAATTGAGCCAAAAAATAAAAAAAAGCGCGTTGCGCACAAAAAAGTTGAATGAAGATATTGATATATTATTAAGAAAATAGAGCATTATAGCGGGTGACTACCCCTAAACTATTTTGAAACAAAAAATCATAAAAATAATTCAAAAATATAAATATTTTATAGCCAAAAATAATACTTTTAAGTTAAATTACAATATTTTGAATTCTACACAGTATATCGGAGATGTATTTTTCGAACTTTAAACAAATTAGGGGTAGTTACCCTCTGCTACGTTTTTTTTTTCTTAAAAAAACATAAATACCTCAATCCTCTTTTTTTGCGCAACAGGTATTTTCTTCGAATTTTTTTGCTTAAGTTAAGAAATATTTTGCAATTCTATACATAATTAGGGGGTGGTTCACCCCCATGTAATTTTTTTATTCGTGTTGAATGGACCTTATTTTACTTTTTCCGATATAAAAATTTTTTCCAATTGTATTTGTGTATGGAAAGTATATATTGTCATAGAAACCAAATAAAAAGTATTTGAGGTTAGCTAGGCCCTTTGATTTTTTTTAAATTTCTTTTGGCGAAACACGTCAACTTTATTTTTGTCGCAAGTGAAAAATAAATTTTTTAAAACATTTTTCAAGAATAATTTAGCAATTTTCAGCGTATTTGAGAATATGTAGGGGTGGTTTACACACGCACAATATTTTTTGTGCATGGAAAGTACATATGATCATACACACAAAATAAAAAGTTTTAGGGGTGGCCAGGCTGTTCATTTCTTTTTTAATTTTTTGGCTATATACGTCAACTTTATATTTTTCTTAAGTGCAAAATATATTCTTTTGAAATTTTTTTATGTCAATTAAAACATTTTTACGACAGATTAAAATATATGGAGTAATTTGCATAGATTAACATTAGTTAAAGATTTCCCAATATTATGCAATAAGCAAAAAATTGATTGTAAACAAATTATTTTCTAAAACGTTTTTTCTACGATTTTCCATAATAATACGTTTTTTCAACTTATATTGCAAGAAATTTGAATAAAAACAATCATATATTAACAAAAATTTTTAATATGATTATAATTTTTTTATTATAAACAAATTTAATGAAAAAATGCAGTAATCAGGAATTTTTCTAAAAAAAAATTTGTTTTTTTCAATGTACATTCTTTTAATTAGAAACTTAATGATAAAGTTTGCCAAATTCATAATTTGTTGATTAATCTTATGATACTTTCAAACAAATTCAGTATACAATTGGAATGATAAACTTAAACTGAAAGTACTAAGATAGAAAAAAATTTTCAGTCGTTAGGTTTCCAAATAATGCATTTTGTTATTGAAATTGTTTAGAAAAAATAAATAATTTATCAACCAATTATGAATGTTGCTGTAATCATCATGAAGTTCCCAATTAAAAAGACTGGCATTAAAAAAATTCATTTTTCCGTTCACAGATGCCCGAATAATGCATTTGTTTGTTAAATTTTCTTAACAATGTAATAAAATTGATATAAAAATTATACATTTTACTGAAGTTATCATGAGCTTCCTATTTAAAAAAGTTGACATAGAAAGAAAGGAATTTTTCTTTAAAGAAATGCTTGATCAATGCATTTGTTCATTAAATGTGTTTAAGGAAATCATAAAATTTATCAACTTATTATGTATGTTCCTAAAATTGTCATAAATTTCCCAGCTGAAAAGACTTGCATTGAAAAAACTTAATTTTTCTGCCGACAGATGCTTAAATAATGCATTTGTCTTTAAATTTGTTGAAGAAATCATAAGATTATTCAAAAAATGATGAATTTTGCTAAAATTATCATAAAGTTTCTGATTAAAAGAAACTGACATCGCAAGAAATAAATTTTTCTGTATAAAAATTTTTTTATTAAATTTGTTTATAACATAAGTTATTATAATTTTAAGAGAAAATTGTTTAAATATAATATTGCATCTATTCAAATTTCTTGCAATATAACTTGAAAAAACGTATAATTACGGAAAATCATAGAAAACATTTGTTCAACAAATAAATTTGTTTACAACCATTTTTTTGTTTGTCGTATAATATTGTAAAATCTTTAACTAATTTTACTCTACGCAACATAAGTTATTTAAACTATTCTACTTGTATTTATGATCACCAGAAACGTCAAATAGAAAAAATGGCCGTTGTTTTCGTCATAATTGTTTATTTGTAAAAAATTAAAAACCTCATTCAAAAATCAGGCTCGAAAACTCTCTTAGAAATCTTATTAGCTTTTTTGACTAATGCTTTTTGTTCGAAGCGATCAATATTTGTGGGCTGGACGTTATTTTAAACCAAAAAAGTAATGCACTCTTGAAAAAATTCAATTAATTTTTTCTTGTTGCAGAATTAAGTTCGAAGTTTGAGTGTTCTCCTAACGGCGAGTCTATTTCTGATGTTCCTCATTGCAGACCCTCTTATTTTTCTCAAAGCCATGTTCCAGAAAGGGCTCTTTCTCTTGTCAGACCTCATCCTTCCGAAAGGACTCTTGAGCCTGCTGAGCCACATCTTCGTGTCAGGTCTAGGTCTCCGCGTGCCAAGCCAGTTTCTCGACGCGTACTTGCATTTAAGCCTGAAGAACTTAGATCTATTCGACTTATTCCTTTCGCAAACCCAAGACGGATATACGAACTTCGAAGATACACTTTTCCTCCAGATAATCCAATTTTATTGAAAACAACGATGAGCAATTTTAGGCCTATGCCAACCGAGGAACAAACTGTTCTATTAATGGACAATGGTGACGTCTGTGCTATATTCGAGAGAGGAAACAAGAACGCTCTTTTCCGCGGACTTTATTCAACTGCCCCAGGCGCAGCAACACGGGCGAAAATAAACATGTACAGTGGCGCCATCCTACTTTTAACCTTACAGGAAATCGGAGAGTGTCCAATAGGCAACAAGAACCCAATAATAAAGAAGTACAAAATAATACGTGTGTAAATCTTAAGGAATTTTAAAGACTAAAGTTTCGGGTCTGTTTTTTGCGTCTTCCGCGGCTATTTCTCTTTCTCATTCTTAAAGTGCAATGTAATTTTTATTGTTATAAATAAATTTAATGAACAGATATATATCTTAGCTATTTTTATCTCTAAATACCTGCTTGCATAAACAAATAGTTTTTAAGTTGTACATATTTTAAGTTGAATTTGTTTAATTTGCTACAAATATTGGTATGAAACTCGTGTAATTAATTATTTTTTTAAACTAAGAATTATATCCAAAAAGTAAAAACCACTGCATTTTACTCGTAAATAACTAATTGCTGTTTTTTTAAACAATAAAAATAATATAATTTTAAGATTAACCCCCTTTTAATTTGTTTTTGTTTTTTCCCTGTTTCCAGAACATTTTCCTTTATCTCTTTCTTTTGCCTGAATTAAAAAAGTATTAGTAGAAACCAAAACAAGATCCTACTATTCTTCATTAAAATTTATGTTTTTAAAAAATCTATAATTATATTCTTTGTTCTGAATTCATCTCTTTTGTTTGGAAATTCTACTATTTGGATGCAATTTTAATTATTTAATTCATAACAGATTTGTGATGGAATATTAAATTGAAAATCTCTTTTATGAAAAAATCATTTTTTTCATTGAAAATTCATCTTCTGGAATAAGCAATTAACTTTTGTCTTACATTTTTTTTAAAGAAATTTTTTTTTCAGCTAAAAATATAACTAATTTATTTTTTGTCTCAGAAAATTTTGAGATGCTTTCACCAAAATTTATTTTTTTTTTAACTGCAAGCCTAGTGAATTCATTATCAAATCTAAAACGGCCTAGCCTAACCTCTAAATAGTTTTTTTCAACAAAAAAATTAGTGACGTTAATTTTTTATATTCCCATCCATTATCAGAAGGTATTAGTTTGATGCAAAAAATGACTTGAAAATATTTCAATAAATGTCGACGTTTTGAGGTCCCCTGATTAAGAAAAAAGTTGTTTACGTCTATGTCTGTCTATCGTCGTCGGTATACAGGAGTTTTTTCAAAAACGAAAATAAATATTTGAAGCCAAAAAAAGTGTGTTGTTGGAAAAAGTAAAGATAAGAAAAATGTTACTTTTCAAAGGCCGTAGAAGACTATTAAAAAGATCTACATATGTTCCATAAATTAATTTTTTATGGAATCAGTAGTTTTTATTTTATTCTTAAAAAACAACTTCAGAAATAAAAAAAATAAAAAATTTCTTTGCAAAGAAAACAAGGTATGACAGTAACATGGGACAAAATTTATTCAAACAAAAAAGATCTATTTAAAATAGTTAATCAATTTAAGATTTAATTAATATTGAAAAGTTGTTCATACCAAAAGATTCTGCACATTTCTTTTGAACAATTTTCTAACAGCACGAGCAGATTTTCTTTTAAATGTAAAAAAAAAACAAGATTAAAACTTAATAAAAAAATTGTAAAAACAAGCTAATATTAATAAGTGTGCTTAAATTTCCATGCACATTATGAATTGTGATAATATAAATGTTTTTAAATTGTACATGTTTCAGCGCTGCTAAAAATAAAGCTTAATGGTAAGATAAACAAGTATGAAAGTAATCATAATAAATTAAATTTTTACCTTATTTTGCAAAATTGAAATAAGCATTCCCAGAGAATGTGTTCCTAAAGCCCAAATAACTTTAAGAAAAAAATTGACAATCACAAAATGATAATGATCAATCCCCTGACCTTTAATTTTAAAAGGCTTGTGCACGAATGTTCGAAAAATTCAAAAAACAAGCGCGTAGGGCAAAAAAATACATCTATGAACGCTAAACGCGAAAAACAACAGGTGCAGTAACGTTTGAATATTTTATTTCTTCTTCTAAAGTTGGATAAATTAGGTCTTATGTTGTTAGTTCATTCTTTCTTTATACAAATTAAAGTAAATATTGAAGGAATTTCACTCCGTACTAGCGCACTGCCCAAAATAAATGTTTTTTTATTTTTTCGCACTGCGATCTCATGTGTCAAAATAAAATTTCAAATATACTCATTATGTACTTCTCTATAATAAATTTAATTCCCTACAAATTTTATAAAACAATACAGTATTTTACTATAATTTCAAATATATTAAATCTGTCAGAAATATGGCTGCTGAACAAACCTTCTTATTGATATCATATCAAAAAAATCTTTATTTTACATAAATATCACAAAGATGAAGGGAAGATACAAATTTTTTCACTTATGAACCTTTCTAAAGAACCATTGGCATGGTGCAACAAAACTTTAAAAATTATTTTAAACGAGTAGTAGAATCTGTAAGAAAAATTATGGACGGAAACCTTAATAGTTGATATTTCACTTCAATGATGTTTAAATTTAAAATCAAAACCATATAAATAAAAAAAAACAAGCAAGAAGTCTCAAAAGTCAAGATATTTAAGATCTACAAATTTGTTATGAATAAATTTTTGATAAGGGGCGTCATTTTATTTTATCCCTAAAAGGCAACATTTAAAATAAAAAAATTACATTTTTCTACAAACAACAAAAGCTACAGAAAAACAAACAAATGTTGTTCACCCAAGAAGGAGCTACCAATTTTCCAGTACTGATTTTTTGATAGCATTCGTAGTTTTTATTTTTATAATGAAAAATAAAATAAAAAATGCAATGCTAGGAAAACAAACGCGAGGTAGGAGAAAATGGATGGATAAAAGTTGCGGACCAAAAAGATAAGTACATTTTTCATTAATCACTTTTGCATCGAAAGGCGTAGTTTCCCCAGTTGGTCTCGAGAACACACTAATTACAGGTTTTTTTACAACATTTTTTAAAATCACTTTTTTAAGCAGAAAATTAGAAGCTTTGTCTATTATTTATATGCAATTGGTATTTTTGAAATAATCAATTTGTAGTGCAGCTGCTGATATGCAATTATTACCAAAAAGGAAAAAATATTAGCGTAAGCCAAATGAGCTTTAACAAAAGAGAATTCACAACCACAAAAATACAAATTTCAATTTTTGTACCTTTCATTTTGGAATGTCTCTGTCCAAATGAGGGGGAAGTAGAATGATGATCAGTAAGTGAAAGATCGAAAATACACGAACCTTAAGCGCACTCAAACTTTAATACGAATTCTTTCTTGATTGAAAATTCATCTCTCTTGGTAGAAATTTAAAATTAAAAAAAACAACCTCTATGTTAAAATGATTATCATTTGGAAAGGGATTGAACAAATTTGTTGACTTGTTAAGATATAAACTATTACATTTGCTGCAGAATTATTTCAGAATCACGACCTTTCAGAAAATTAGAACGTATCATCTGCTAATCCAAGCACTAGACATGAAAATCCATTGCTGTCTAGTAAAAATTATCATTAATAATTTTTAAAAAAATACATGATAGAATAGAAATTTTCGGTTTTATTATCTAAAAATCCTTTTCTGTTAATGTACTACTTTGAACCCATGTAGAAATTCAAGTGGGGAACTATTCTGGTTCCCGACCATTCGACCCCACTTAAAGTCGGGGGCTAGTCGGGTCATCTGACTAGCCCCCGACCAGTAGCGTCACGGTAGATTAGTCGGAGGCTAGTCAGTTGCCCCGACTTATCCTAGTCGGGGCCTGATCGAATAATAGTAGGGGCCACATGATAATACATCTGCGTGGATTATTAACCAAACTCCCCAAAATTTGTGGAACATTCCCTTAAAGTTTGTCAAAATACTTATTATTCACGAAAATATCCATAAACTTTTTAAAAAATATTATATGTGCTCAAATTCACCCGAGATTTAATAGGGAACATATTCTACGTTAAAAAATGCATATGTAACTAAAATACCCCAAAATTTGTGGATTATTAGAAAAAAAAAACTTCAGCTGGAACGCATCAATGGAAGAGCTTCGCTCTGAAGGAACCACCATGTTGGTCACGGTAGTTTCTGCTCCAGGTAATTATGCTTCGTTACGTGTCGACTGCTGTGTTAAGCACTTGACGCGTCATTTCTGTTGCGCGAGACGCGGCACTTCGCGCCCTTGCGGATTTTCCTTAAAGCTACCAGTCCAGAACCGCAAGCCTTAATTTGAGGTGGTAGCGAAATCTGAACTTTACAGTGCTTACTAATTTACTACTGGTATACTGCTCTTCATTGATTAATCAAAAATGTTTTCTCGTTCCAATTTCAACTACTTGAAGGATTAGGCTTTATTCACATATGGCAAACCTTTCAGATCAATATAGATTTTCTTAAAATTCCATACAAAGGTATATATAAATGTTCTTAGAATTCGCAATTTCCTAAAAAATACTGGACAAAAATAAGATTACCTCTTTTTGAAGATTTTGATCGTTGTTTTTAAAAAAGTTGATTTTTGTACAAAATTATTAGCTTAATAATTATTTATCAAATATATTTGAGATGAATTTACCATTAATCAATATTTTTTTTTCAAAAAACGGTGTAAAATTATTGTTAAATATATTCCAAGAGTTTTAGAATTTAAAAAAATCATTAGTGAACAAAAAGGCCCGACTAGCCCTTGACCAACCACCGACCAGGCTCTGACTGAAATTTTGACAACAAAAATTCCAACTAGTCCTTCATTAGTGCCCGACTGGGCACTTTGTCCAAATTAATAACCCGAGAAGCCCCCGATTAGTGCCCGACTTGTAATAGGGCCAAATGGGGTTATTTCCACACGGGAAGTTAAGACGAAATAAGCTATACTAAAAAAATGACGCAGAAGATTTTTAACAGAGGGCCTGTAGAACTTAAAAAAATTTTAAAGTAACAAATGTGAAATAAAGATAAAAAACCACATTACGAATGGGAAATTAATACATAAAAGTAAGTGAATACTATCTCAATGTTTTGGGCGGCTACTTCCAACAAAACTTCGAAAAATTAAATTATTAAAACTTTGATAATTATTAGTGTAATTGCCTTAATAAAATTAAATATAATCTCAAATATAAACGAGATTTTGATTGCTTCGACACGTATTATTATTTTCACTTTTAGCAATGATAAATTTTTTTTAAAAAGTGAAATTACCCTCTTTGGTCGTTTAGAATGTGTTTACCTTTTGAGGTTCTACGCGACCTTAATTATGTAACTTTTCGTTAGATACTTTAGTATAATTCGACTTTTCGTATCATAAGAATACACAAAATTTAAAAAAGATTCTTTTCTCTTTCATGATTTTTATAACAAGAACAGTAGATTTTAAATGCCGAGTATAGTAAAATAACCATATCAGAATGTAAATATCTCAGAAGGACAAGCTTGACGTATTTAATTTGAGAGATAACGACCGTAGTGTAGACTTTTTGAGCTAACAAACCAGCAGAATATTCATTTTTGAAATTGTTAATCAAATTCTGCATTAACACTTTCTTTGGTTTCTTTTATAACAAGAGAAGATGGGGATTCTGTATGTTTTCTTCTTATGTTTGGTGGTCTTCCTTAACTGTATTGGTGAATATAATAATATAATATATACGTAATTATAATTAAATTTTTTGTATGTTTGAAGCAAATCATCAGTTGATTGACAACAGGGTATGTAGATAAATGAATGGGCAAAACTTTCTCACACAAAAAATATCTTAAATAACTTGTGGGTACGTTATTTTGGCGAAAGTGACGTAATCTATTTACAAGTTTCACAATAAAAAAATTTAATTATACTTTAAAATTATTTCGAAAAATACTTTCACAATTTACGTGGATCTTTAAGTATAATAATATAACATTTTAGTATTTTAGATTTATAAATCTTTCCTGTTTTTTCACAGAAATGTCATTCGGTATGCAGCCCAAAACAATGGACCTTCTGGCCAATTTTGGAAAGAGTACAGAACAGGCGAATGATCCAGGTAACCCCCCTATTAATCAAAATTTATAACACAAATTTTAATTTATGAACAGTTTTCATATGAATATTTTTTAATTATTGATAATGTATTGAAGCATAAAATATTAAACCCACATGGAATCTTTGTGTACGGTTTTAAAGACATAAAAATAAGATTGTGTGACTTATTTTTGTATTGAACACTTTTTTCCTAGGCTCCTTTCCACTTAAAGCATGTCCTTATATGAGGTATTTTTGTAAAATAATGAAAAAATCATCAATATTTAGGAAAGCGCCCACTGATAATTTATCTCTTTTAGGATTGGCCCTTGCCAAATAGATAAAAAATAATTATATTTTTAATAATACCCAAATAATGAAATTTGCAACTAAAATGATGAGTAGCGTCAAAAATAATTAATTTCTAACAGACAAATTTAAATGCCAACCAAGCAATTGAATATTCAGTCAAGAACAATAATTCCCCACAAAAATTATAGTAGTTAATATATAAACCCAGAAAACGTTTTAATTTGAATTTAATAATTGTTCAAGATTCTTAATTTAAATAAGAAGCCTTCGAATTCAATTAAAAAAAGACGAATTTCACACAAATTTTAATCCTTAACCAGAACAAATTAATCTTTAATCATACAGTTGTATTTTTAAGCAAAAAAGATTAGATTTTTGCCAACTGAGATGAATTTTCAAACTATAAAGAAGAATTTTTAACAAAAGTGTTGAGTTCTCAACTGGGAAATATTTGTCAGTCAAGAGAGAAAAATCATCAACACATTAGTTAACTTTTATACTAAAATATGAGTTTTCGACTGAAAAAGACTAATTGCCAGCGAAAAGTTCTTTTGGAATTAAATATTTTAATCATGAAGTAAAAACACAGAAGTCTTTGAAAAAAAATAGTTGAATTTTCGGAAAAAGAGATAAATCTCGATGCGATACAAATTTTAAACAAGGAGTTAAATTTTTAATCACGGAGATTAATTTTCTACAAAAAAGACCAATTTAATACAAAATACGTCAATTTGTAAAAATATTTTTTAATTTATAACTAAATATAACACACAAGATATTTCAAGAGGGATGTGTATTATCATAGAAGATCATCACAGCGGCTTAGTGGAAATATCTTTCACCAATCGCGAAAATGGAAATCAGCAAATCTTCACTGATCACTTTTTATAATCTTTGATGATAATACAGATTCCTTTTAAAATGAAAACGTTTAAAAAACGTAACACCTTGCAAAAAACTGCATGCGTTTTCGAAAAAGAGTCTTTTTTATGTCTCTAGTAGCTTAGTGGTAAAAGCACCTGACTGGCCATCGATAGACCTGTGGTTGGATTCTCAGTGGAGCGAAGGAAAATATAATTTTTCAGACAAAATTTAATAAATTTATAACCAAATCTATTCTAAAACCTTAAATCAAATTAATTGACTTTGCATTTCTGATAATGAATAGCTTTTATTTTTAGTTTAGTTGCTACTCCTTCACTCTTAAAAAAATTCAAGTGACTTTTTCTTGTTGCAGAATTAAGTTCAAAGTTTAAGTGTTTGCCTAGTGGCGAGTCTATTTCTGATGTTCCTCATTGCAGACCCTATTATTTTTCTGAAAGCCATGTTCCAGAAAGGGCTCTTTCTCTTGTCAGACCTCATCCTTCCGAAAAGACTCTTGCACCTGCCGAGCAAAATCTTCGTGCCAAGTCTAGGTCTCCGCGTGCCAGGCCAATTTCCATACGCGTACTTGCATTTAAGCCTGAAGAACTTAGATCCATTCGACTTATTCCTTTTGCAAATCCAAAACGGATATACGAACTTCGAAGATACACTTTTCCTCAAGATAAACCAATTCAATTGAAAACGTCGATGAATAGACTTAAGCCCATTCCAACCGAGGAACAAACTGTTCTATTAATGGCCAATGGCGACGTCTTTGCTCTATTCGACAGAGGAAACAGGAATGCTATTTTCCGTGGACTATATTCGAATGGCCCAGTCGTAGGAACACGGGCAAAAATAAACATGTACAGTGGCGAAGTCCTACTTTTAACCTTACAGGAAATCGGGGAATGTCCAATAGGCAACAAGAACCCAATCGGAAAGAGGTACAAAATAACACGTGTGTAAATCTTAAGTGATTTTTACGACTAGGATTTCGGTTCCCATTTTCGGACATTCCGCGGCTATTTCTCTTATCTTTCGATTTCTAAAAAAGTTTTGGTATTATTTTCATTTAACAACAAATTTGACAGTTTTTTTAATTTTCGTTCAATTAACGATTCTATTTTTTTCTCGGTACTTACTCAAAAACTTTAGTTTACAATTTTCTGTTGGGGATATACGGGAAAATAATGCTTATTTGCTATTTTCTGAAAGTGCAATGTTATTGTAAATAAATTTAATAAACATAAGTATATCTTAACCATTTCTCTCTATCTGAATACCTCGTTCCTTTAAAACATTATTCAAAATTTGACAAAGGTAAATAATATGTACGATTTGTTTATACTTGATAACAATTTCTAATGTCTTAATTAAATTTCAATATGAAATACAAATGTTCATAATTCTAGCAACCCGCAAATGTTGTGTTCAAAAAGAACAATTGAGCACACCATTGCACTCTACTCGAAAATATCCAGACGCAGTTTTTATTTTCTTATTAGTTTATTTATATTTTTTATTATTTTGAAAAAACTTCATTTTTTTATTGGAGATTCATCCTTTTGAATGTACATTTAACTATTTTATATTAAATTTTTTGTCAAAGAACATTTTTTTAACTATAAATATAACTAATTCATTTTTTGTTGAACGTTGACCTTTTTCGTTGGAAATTAAACTATTTGGTTGCGCATTCACATTTTTACGCTCAAGATTAAAGTACTTGGTTAAAATTCATGCATTTCGTTGATAATTCAGTTTTTTTTAAATAACCCTGTTCATTAAAAAAAAAGTTTTGATTGAAAACTAATCTGATTAGTTAAATTTTAAACTATCTTTAAATATTCATTTATTTTCTTAAATATTCTGCACTTTAGTTAAAAATTATTCTATTTTATCAAAAATGCAAGAACTTGCTTAAAAATTCATATAGTATGTTGATAATACATCTCTCTTTTTTTAATAACAAATAAATCTTCTTGATCCAGAAATAAGCTTTATATTGTAAAATTCGACTCATTAGTTGAATGTGGAGCCATTTGAAGAAAAAGTTCTTTTTTTCAGGTCGAAGATTTATCATTTTAATTAACCATGGTTGAAAACTGAACTATTTTCCTAATAGCAGTTCTATTTATTGTTGTTATGAATTCATTTTCTTTACTGAAAATGTAACTATTCCAGTTTAAGCCGATAATTAACCTCTTATGGTTGAAAATAAACTAAATTTGCGAATTAGTGGTTGTCCGTAAACTTTTATTCCCCTTTTTCCAGGAATTCATATTTTTATCCTCATTTTATTTTTTACTGAAAATCAATTTTTTAACTGAAAATTCTCTTTTTTGTTAGAAATTCATCTTTTTCAGTTAAAAATACAAGTAATTGATTCAAAATCAATGAAGTTTAAATATAATAAATGTATTTCTTATAGAAAATTCATCTTCTTTCTTAAAAAATAAAGTTTTTAATTTACAACGAAACTATTGGGTCGCATCAACACTAAAAATATAACTATTTAATTGTTAGTTGAAAGTTTACATTTCAAATTAAAAGTTTATCTTGTCTTGTGTGAAAGTCATGTATTTTTACATATTCATTTTTCTTCCAAAATCAACTATTTGGCCATAAATTCGGCATAAAAGTAAATCAATTTGATAGTAAGTTAAACTATTTGGTTGAAAATTACCTTTTTTTAAATGGGTATTTTTTGTTGGAAATTTACTTATTTAAAAAGAAAATTAATGCTGTTTCTTGTAAATTCAAGATTTGGCAGACAATTGAACTATTCCTGAAACATTTGTATTTTAAGCTTAAAGACTCAATTGTTTTGTTAAAAATTCAACTATTGCACGAGAAAATTAATTGTTTTGCTTAACAATTTATATTTATATGTTACTAAACTCCATTATTTGTTTAAAAAATCAACTATTCTGAAAATTTTTATAAATTATGGTTTGAAAACCTATTTTTATGGTAAAAAGTGTTTTTTATGTTTAAACATTAACCTCTTTTGGCTGTAAATTAATTTTCTTGCTTGCTTCTGAAAAATGTGCCTTATATTAAAAACGTAACTATAGAAGTCAAAATTCAATTATTCCCTTTTTTCGCAATAATATTGCTTTTTTATGTACCATAACGAGATTTTTGCTATAAAGTCAATTTTTAAATCTACTTTCTGAAATATTTGGAATAAGTCGACGCCAGGAATACGAAAATACTAATTTTTTAAAACTTTCAGTATGAGTAGAAAATATTCTTCTATCAATAAAATAGCAATGATACTCGCTATAAATTGTGTGTGTAATGTTAATGCTTTCTTTTCTTCAGTATGACAATCGTGTCGAAGTTTACGCCTAAAAACATTAATGAAAAAAACTTGACTTTAATTTGAAACAAAAAAATTTGAAATGCCTAACGTAATCATTACTATTATTAATTTGTACAGTTTACAATAAAATATTACAATCTTAATACTCTATATGGAAGTAATTATTTTGGACGGTTTTTAAACTTCTTTTCTTTATAAAAATATCAAAATATTTAATTAAATTACTTTGTGGGCACTCTCAATTTTTCAGAAATTAAAAATTGGGTCTAACTTATCCTTGAATATTAAATTCGCTTATCTTCATATCTGGTTAATATCCTTTGAGGCTAAGCCCTTAGAGGACGCTGGAATACATCTCCGAAATATCTAACTTGCATAAATCCATATGCAAAACCGAATCAAGAAGCGATATAGTTACCTCACTAACTTTTGTTAGAGTGGAATATTTCTAGAAACTTTTGTTATTCTTATTCCATTAGTATCGATCCAACCAACAAATATTGTTTAATCTTCACAACTATAACTAACTGAACTTATAGCCTCAACAATAAGTTAAAACATTTTTTTTTAATACCGGCGACATGATTTTTATAATATTATTAATAAATTAAGCGAGCATGAAATCTAAAGTAGAGAACAATTAATCTGGAGAAGGCTAAGTGAAATAAAAGTACAGGGAAAAGTCGTTAAAATGGGAATAAAAAAGGTAAACTACTCTTCGCACTTTACAAGTGATTAATGATAATGTTTCAGAGCATTTCGTTGTGAAGAAAAATTAGATGGTTGCTGCGATATTCAAAATGTAATTAATTTACACTAGAGAGTGTTCTATGAAAAGATGATAATTTGTCGTTCCTGGATTCTTTTGGTTAACTTTTGCCAACTTTTTTTCTGTAAAAATTATTTTCGAAGCAACTGTTTTTCTCAAAATTGATCGTTCATTTGCAACCATATATGAATTTTAAACTAAAACTATGGAATATTTATTTGTAATAAAAAAAATCACTTTGCACCAAAAAAAATATCTTAAAAAAATGATTACATTTTCCAACAATTTGATGAATTTCTTTTGTATAAGGTTAATTGAAAAAATTTAATTGTAATTTATATGTTCGAAATTAATTGAGCTAAATTTTAATTTTAATTAATATTTTTTAATTATTAAGAAATTAATTTAATTCATTGAAAAATTGAATATTTACATTTTTGTCAAAAAATGAATGCTCAAGCAACGAGATGAACTTTTATCCTAAATTATAAAATATTGATTTGGGAAAACAGCTACAGTTTTAGTTTAAAAAACAAAATAATCGTTTTACCGAAAAACAAACAAATTTTTAACCAAAACGTTATATTTTGGGTAAATAATTAATTTCCACGCAAAGAAAAAATAAGTTTTCTATCAAATAGCTGATATTTAAAAAGAAAACAGAATTTTCACTTAACTTTAAGCCTAAAGGACGAATTTTCAACTAGAATGATAAATGTATAACTGAACTAGATACCTTTTAAACCAGAAAGATCAATTTTAACGAAACAAGATTGAATTTTAAATATAAAGGATCATTTTTAAACAATTAATTAAATAATTCAATTTTTAGGCAAAAAATAATTTCAAAGCAGAGATGAACATTTACCGAACATTATAAAATTATCTACTGGAATTATAGTTACCTTTTTATTTTAAAAATAAAAATAATAGTTCACACGAAAAAAAAAATATTTCAACCAATAAGTGAAATCTTCGGCGTAAAACTCCTTTTCATCAAAATAAATAAGAAGTTTTCTAATAAATATTTTATATTTAAAAACAAATAATTTTTACTTAACATAATGAATCGTCAAAGGGAAAATAAAAAAACTTAATTTTGGATAAAGTTGTTCACCTTTCAGCATAAAAAATGAATTTTCTACTGAAATGATAAATATTTAACAGAAATAGTTGACTTTTAAACCAGAAGGAATAAATTTCAAATAAAATATTGAATCTGTACCTAGAATAATTCAATTTTTGACCAGGGAGCTAAATTTTCAACTAAGAAGATTAAGTTATACCAGAAAAAAAGAATGTTTAGTTTAAAAAAATAGCAGTTAAGCCGAAAAAGAAACAAATTTTTAACAAAAAAGTAAAATTTGAAGCAAAATATTCTTTTTTATCCAAAGAATTAACATGATAAATCGTCAAATTAAACAAAAAATTCCATAAGAGACTAACCTTTAGCCTAAAAGATAAATTTTCAACAAAAATGATAAATATTAAACTGAAATAATTTAATTTTGAACCAAAAACATAATATTTCAAATAAAATGTTTAATCTGTAACTAGAATAATTGAATTTATGACAAGCAAAAAATCTTTTCTCTTCCGCTTTTATCCAATCAAAAAAGAAAAATTATATGATGATTCATTAAAATGAAAAATAAATAAAAAATAATTTTTTTATAAAACAGTTGAACTTTCAGCCTGAAAGACGAATTTTCATTTAAAATGATAAATATTTAACCTAAATATTTTAATTTTTAACCGAAAAGAAGAATTTTCAAGCATGAAGATTAATATTCAAAGAAAAAGATAAATTTCTATTCAAAACGTATTCTTTTTAACAAAATATGTGGACTCTGAATAAAATAGTTAAATTTAAAAATTTAATTAATGAAAGACCAATTTTAATCAAAATTGTCGAATTTTGAACAATAAAATATTAATTTGCAACCGAGAATGGACATTAATTTTTTAGTCGAAGGAATTAATTTAGAATTATACTGAATGAAATTCTTGGTTTTTAAATTAAAAACCCGAGTAATAAAAGATAATTCAAGGACTGTAAGGTTTTGAGAAGGTGATGCTTTTTATTTAAAAGTTCAATTTTCAAATGAGGAGTTTACGTTCTAAAAGGGAGAAAGTTTTGAAGGTCATATCATTTGAGTTCTTTAATATACTTAAAAATAATACATTATAAACTAGAACTTTAATTATTATCACCAAGAATAGTTATTTTGCTATGCAAATTCTATTTCTGTAAAATATATTCAATGAGTTGCGGAGAAAAATAAGAAATCAAAAATTAATCTAAATACACTAATATCATAATGGATTATCTAAAAAAATTATTTAGAAGCATTTAATTTTTTGTAATAATTTATAAAATACTTTAAATTCATTTAAAAAACCACAGGCTTATTACTTTCCTGAAATTTTTTATATTTTATATTTAATTATATGTTTTTTTTTATATTTTATATTTTTTATATCAATTTAATCTTCTTTACTGAAAATCCGTCTAATTTTTTGAAAATTTATGTTTCTAACTGAAAACTGATTTATTATACCTTTTAATTGACAATTTATCTTTTTTAGTTTAAAATTTATGTTTTTTCGTTGAAAATAAATATTTTTGGTAATTAATTTATGTTTTAGGTTGATAACTCTAATATTTGGTTGAAAATTTATTTTTTAATTGTAAAATCATCATTTTAGTTAAATTTTTATTTCTCTTGCTTAAAGAATTTTATTTTGTTGAAAATTTTTTTATTTTTGTTCGAAAATTAATTTCTTTAACTCAAATTTTAGGTAAAAATGTAACATTTTAAAAGTTATTTTTTCCGTCAAAACACAACTGTATGTTATTAATAAATTCCTTTTGGTTGTACATATTCATCTTTTTGTTTGAAAATTCAACTATTTGGTTGAATGTTGCACTGTTGTTAAAATAAAATCAGGTTTTGTGAAGCTTTGCCTTTTTTGATGAAATCAACTGTTTATTTTTAAATTAAAAAAAGGTATTAAGTTGAAAAAGGGTTTTAAATTGGTTTTTTATCTTATCTGAATATCCTAAACTTTAATTAAAAATTTTTTTGTTTATATCTTAACTATCTCGTGCTTTGTTTAGAATTCGTCTGTGCAAATTCTGTTTCTGTAAAATATATTTAATGAGTTGTGGAGAGAAATAAGAAATCAAAAAATAATCTAAATAAACTAATATCATAATGGATTATTAAAAAAAATTATTTAAAAGCATTTAATTTTTTTTTAGATAGTTTATAAAATACTTTAAATTCATTTAAAAAACCACATGCTTATTACTTTCCCGAAACTCTAAGAGATTCGAATTTTTGAAATTGGTTTAAGATACTTTCAAAAGGATTTGATTACGATAATTATTTTCATAAATCGATGAATTTTTTCGTTTGACTTCTCATTCTTAACTTCTTGTGTTTATTTATTTATTTAAAAATATAGCTTTAAAGATTATCAACCAAATCAATTGAATTTATAGTGCTAGAGTTTAAAACCGAATTAATTTTTAAAAAATGTTTGAATGGAAATAATCTTACCTTGGTCTAGATATATAAAAAAAAATAATTTTAGGTCCATATTAAGTTGTTTTGCAGCTACCGCACATTCAGTTATTAAATTTGTTCCTTACGTCCGTAAATTTGAATAAAAATTAAACTAAACTATTTATTTGTATTTTTTTTGTGCATAATATTAAATACTTATTTAAAATATAAATATTTCAATTGATACAGTAATACTTAAATTTTTTTCGATGAAACAAACTTAATCCAAAATTATCCCATATACTATCTTTTACATACCAATGAAATCATCAAATTCTATTTCGAAATCGAAAATAATCCACTGTATGAGTCTCACGTACCTGAAACATAAAAGAAATATAAACCTTAGTATTTAGTACAAAAATAAGTTTTTTAGTATTTAAAATATGAATCTAATCTCACATAAATTAAACATTAAGTTAAATTAAGTTCATCATATAATCTTATTTCTAATCTTTCCACAAAGTTTGCTTAAATTTCTAAAAAAAAAATGTCTAAAAATGTCAGATTTTCCAAGTGATAACAAATTCCCTTTATAAGTTATCTATATCTTTATTTATATTCCAAACCGTTAAATTTAACCACAAATTATTTATTTAATTTATTTAAATGATATTAAAAAATGCTTTAATGATAATGTAATTTGATGAATTAATTATTAAGAATAATAAAGAAAGAATTTTGTTTTGACCTAGTCACAAGTATAATCGTTAGAGTTGTCCAAAAAAGCCAAAGTTCGATTTTTTTCTGGGATGATTGCAATTCATTAAAAAAATGCGCATTTTCTTTTTTGGAAACCTCGTAAAATGAGCCATTATTTCAAAAAAATCGGAACTTAGATGATCGTGGACCTCCCTAATGATCATACAATCTTTATCATTTAGAATAATTTTTGCACACATTATGGACTTTTGATGTTCAGAAATTATTCATTTTTTATTGATATAAATATTAAGTTGGAACGAATTGGAATTTATGGTCGATAAAAAAAATAATTATTTAACTCTGTCAGCTCACTTACAGCAACATTTTCTAGAGTTACATAGTTTGGCCCCCATCGAACGTCGAATTTTTTTTAATACCTGAATGTGTTCATTGACACTTCATAAAAAATGCACTTCAATGGAACTGACTGTTATGGAATTTTTGGAATCCTTCTTAGTTGGAAAATTGGTGCTTTTCGGGCAAAGGAAAGATATAACTGCAGGATTTTTATCCACCCCAGTCAATGAAATTCAAAAGATTTATGGACGTCATGTGCTTTTATACGAGCTTTTCAAGAATGGATTCTTGACCTTATTGACGCTGCCCTTTTCTAGAAACTCCCATGATCCCCAGGATTTTTTATGCTTCTCTCATAATTTCAAGAAGAATTATATAGCTTTTGACGTACTCGTATTTCCCATGGAACTGTTATGGTTTATGATCTCTATAGTTCCTTAGTGTTAACATAAAATAACTTAGAAAATACTTGATGGAAAAAATAAAAAAACTTCATAGAACAATAACTATATAATGTTTAATATGTGAAACAAAAAAAAACCTATTTTCAGAAAAATAAAAATTTTCGAACAAAAGAAACAAAAATTTAAATAAATTTATGATTTTTCAACTAAACAATGAATTTTACACCAAATAGTTAAATTTTCATCACAACGAAAAATAAATAACCCAAACAATTTATTTTCAACTAAATAGATAAGTTTTCAACTAAAAAAGATGAATTTTCTATCATAAGGTATAATAAATCAGTTTTCAGTTATAAAAATAAATTTTCAAGCAAAGATATGAATTTTCTACACAAAAATGACAGATTTATAATTTATTCGTTTAACATAAAATATGACTATTCTATTTTTATTTCTGAATGCGTCGTTTACTGTTGAAAATTCATGCATTTCCATAAGTAAATTTATAAATAAATTTATATTTATCATTTCACTTAAAAATTCACATATTTAACTGAAATTCCAATTATTGCATTTTTTGTGGAAACTGTATATTTTTTAAATAAATTGAATCTTCGTGGCTTAAAAAACATATATTTGGTTGAAAACTAATGTTTCTAACTAAAAACTGATATATTATACCTGTTGACTGACAATTTATCTATTGGTTGAAATTTATGTATTTTGTTGAAAATGAATCTGTTTGACAATTAATTTATCTTTTGTGTTAAAAATTCATCTATTTGGTTTAATCACTATTGTAATTACGTTTAAGTGAACTAATTAAATAATCAATTTTTTATTAATTTAAGTTTAATCCTCATTTTATTTTAATTTTCAATTCTTTTTTAAAAGATTTTTATTATGCTGAAAATCGTTTCATTTTTGCTTGGAAATGATATGTTTGAACTAAAATTATATTCAGAACTTTCAGTTTTAGCAATCTTATCTTTCAATTGAAAATACAACTATATCGTTAAAAATGCATGTGTTATGTTAAAAAATCGAATTCAAGGAATTCATGAAATTTATAGAATTCACGGAATTTACGCAATTTGCAGAATTTACTAAATGTATGCAATTTGCGGAATTAACGTTATTTTTTATTATTACACCATTAAGCCATTTCCCTTTCGGGGTAGGCGTGACTCACTCGGCAGGGGAAAGGAGTAGTGTGTGGATGGGATAGAGATTTTTC
>NC_046658.1:150390073-150408902 GCF_010883055.1 Belonocnema kinseyi
TTTCTCCAACCCCGACCTAAGTTAATTTTTGAGATCAGAAGGTAATGGTCAGTATTGCATTCAGGACCCCTCAAGACCCTTGTATCTTTGAATAACTCTCTAGGTCTTTCATCCGCAACAACAAAGTCGATTATACTGCGGCTATTTCCTTTAGACCAGGTGTACATGTGTATCATTTTATGCCTAAACCAAGTATTTGTAATAAACAGACCCCTTTCTAAGCATAGCCTGCTATAATAAATAGTCTTCTGATTCCTAAATTCATTAAATTTATGGAATGAAACGAATGTCAGGAATTCAAGGAATTTATGTAATTTCACGAAAATGATAGCATTCACGGAATTTATAGAATTCAGGAAATTCAAATAATTCACGGAATTCAAGGAGTTCACGAAATTTATAAAATACGAGGAATTCACGAAATCGATAGAATTTACGGAATATATAGAATTCATGGAATTCCACAAATTCCTTGAATTCCACAAATGATGTAAATTCATTGTATTCCTTCAATTCTGTGAATCCCTTGAATTTCGTGAATTTCGTGAATTTCGTGAAGTCTGCTAATTTTATGAATTTCGTGAATTCCTTCATTTCGAATAAATCTGCGAATTCGATAAATTCCTGGAATTCCATCAATTCTATGATTACAGTCAGTTCCAAGAATTTGTTTAATTCCATGAATTCCTTATATTCAATATTTTCCGTGAATTCCATCAAAATCTGCGAATTCCATAAATTCCTTGAATTCCATAAATTCCATGAATTCCTTAAATTCAAAATTTTCCGTGAATTCCATTCATTCCATAAATTCCGTGACATGCATGAATTCCGTAGTTTACATTTGTTATATTCCTTGAATACCGTCAATTTTATAAATTTCGCCTATTTCATTAATTTAGTGAATTTCTTCATTTCCATGAATTCACACTTTTACAATTCAAGAATACAAAGCATCTTTCTTCAGAATTTTTTGTCGTACAATCTGAGAAGAGAGGATAAATTACGAAAATTCTACACAGAAATTGAATGGATTGAGCGAATTTCTTATATAGTTTTTTAATCGCCCGTCTTTATCTGATACACCCAATGCAGAATCTTAAAATTAAGTTCCTTAATATTTAAATAATTTTAATTTATCTCAACTAGCTCTTATCTTTGACAATAACCCGTGTAGAAATATAAACGTGGGCCTGGCAAGGAACTGGCCAGTTTTCCATAATTTTGACGTTGCGCTGTTCGGGTCAACTGGCAAGGGCCATACATTGCGTGTAACGCGTTTGAAGATTTTTGCCCTACTTAGGGCAAACTTGTCAGGGCCTGGCCAGTTTTTCTGAGCTATGCCCTACTTATCTGAATTATAATAGTAATAAACAAAGACTAGTTTTAGAAAACAAAATTTATTTTATTTAGTATAATGCTCCTGAAAACACATATTATATTATAATTTTTCAGTCTTTGAATCATTGCAAAAAACTCGTTTTTAAAACTAGCAAAATTTTAGAAATTGCTTTACATTGCAACATTTTAAATTATGCAAAAACTTGATATCTTTACTAAACTTTTTAATTTATTACAAAAAGAAAACTCGCTTTTATCAAGTCTAAACTGTATTAGAAATTATTCATAAGTTTAAAATTGACATGTATGGTATTCACTTAGAAATAAATTTTTAATAATTGCATATGGAATTGACTATCAAGCCTTCAAAAATACTTCAGTATTTAATTTGTGCACATTTGACATTACATTTTGAGTCAAGACTTTCTCCTTTTACCTATATTTAATCTCAATTTATTTCGCCTTCTCATAATAGGTGTAACTCAAAATCTCCCGTATAAAGGCAACTTTGTCGACGATTTTTTAAATTCAACAATCGTATTTTTTGTTCAGCGTCTTGAATAGTTTCTACAAAAAATATTGGATAGGGACAGTTTATGTTTAAGTTAATGATCTGAAACCTAAAAAATTCCCTGAAAACATCTTTTTTGCAACTCATTTTAATGTTATAGAATTACCAATAATATATTTCACATTCTTCTTGGGCGAGTACAATTTTTCAAAATATAAATAAATAAATTTCTATTTTTATGAATACAATGAAAAGAAATTAAGTTCGTGTCTTACACGATGTTTCTTAACACGTATTTGACCTAGGCCTAAAGTGTTTTTCCTTTTCATATTAATAATGTTTCAGTCGTCAGCGTACACAATATTTATCAAAAACTATTTACTGAAAATAATACTTTTATCATTGATATATATATATATAACTTCATCAAACATTCAAACTAGGTTAGGTTGACCGGAAGTCCCTTGACGAGCGCGATATGGCATATGTGTGGCATAATAGAGTATCTCTCGTGAATTCCTGACTTGGGGAAATCCTCCGCAAAACTCCACAAATTTTTTTTGATATATTATTCGTATGTGGGACTCATTTTATTATTTTTAATTCGGAACAGCAAGACTGTGTTTATAGTTAATAACAGACATTTATATTTTAAAGCTCCATTTGTGCCCCATAATAATTTAATTACTTTTTTAAAAATAGAAAAACTGGTCTGGGCCTTGTCAGTGTCACTTTTTAACTGGGGCAAAATAGGGGCGGTTCGCTACTTCCCAGGTGCATAAAATGCATCATATTCTTAATCATTAGAAAAAAAACAACAACCAGACTATTTTTCGAAAAGCATCTCTTTGAGAAATTGTATTTAGACATGCAGATTGTGTTGTTAAAGTATGACATCAAATAATTCATAATTGAAGGAGAAAAGTTGTCATTTTTAATACATGGACTAAGAATGAAGCCTGAGAAAGTGCCTTAACGGACAACAATTTCAATAGATGTCTCGTTATCCAAATTTTATAGGACTCGTTATAGTTTTAGGACCTTTAAAGTCTTTCCATTTCATAATCCATAATCGGGAAAGTATTGAATCTATTTTTATAAATAAAAATTTTGCGCGAAATATAATTGATATGACCAGCATCATTGTATTCATCATATTTAGGAAAGAAATGTTGCCACTTTTTGTACATCAGCGTTAACCAAATTCTGGAAAAATTTTTAGTCTAGTGAGTATTCTTCTAGATCAAAGATTTTTTCTAAATACATTCCAGTTAACCCTTTGCGGCATGGTGGGAATACCGTATTCCCACCTTTTTCCATATCATTTTTTGCGATTTCAGAGTAGTTTTTATTGGATTTTACGCGGATTTTTTAAAATTTTATGCTCGCAAGATGATAAAAAATTGAACTTTTTGTGCGAAGGGTCTAAATTTTTAAAATAATTTTTTAATACTTATAAACAAAGATGAAAAAAGAGTTTTTTGTTGAAAAAGTTCATTATTGAAAAAACTGTTTATTATATCCTTATGAAAATGGGTGCTTATGGGTTTTTGGGGTCGCTGAACACGAGTCTGGACTCAGCTTTTGAAAATTCAAAATGGCGGATCCAATGATGCCGAAATTGGGAATATTTTTGGATTTAATCTGAAAATTGGTATACAGAGTTTTTCGGGGTCGCGGATCACGAATCTGTGATCAGACTTTAAAAATCCAAAATGACGGATCCAATATGGCGGTCACAATAATAAAGTATTCTGGATTTTTTCAAAAATTAGTGTACAAGTATTTTTGGAGTCACTGATCACGAATCTGAATTTAGATTTTGAAAATTCAGAAAATTGGTACTAATCCATGTTTTAGGTGAGTAGGTGTATGTTTTTTCAAACCTCAATATTCTAAATATTTGTCATTTTGAATACAGATTCAAAATCAGAGACCTCCTGCCTGTTCCAACTTTCAAAATACAATTTAGAAATAATTTGAATTTGGCCTGCCATTTTGAATGTTCAAAATCTAAGTTCATATTCGTGATCAGCGACTCCAAAAAACCCCTGTACTGCAATTCTTAAAAAAAAATCCAAAAATATTCCAAATTTAAGTCGCCATATTGGATCCACCATTTTTAATTTTCTAAATCTGAGTTCAGATTCGTGATCCTAATAACCCCCGTATACCAATTTTCAGGAAAAATAAAAAAATATTCCAAACGTTAGCCGCCATATTGGACCCGCCATTTTTAATTTTCAAAGTCTGAGTTCAGATTCGTAATCAGCGACCCTAAAAACCCCTATGTACCAATTTTTATGAAAACTCGTTTTCCTGAAAAATGTATGCCGGAAAGGCTTAAACAGCAATCCATATCAAAGGTAAACCTACACTGTTAAAAATTTATGTTGTGACTTCACAATAAATGGAATGGAAGTTTATTACCAAAACGTAATGTAATTTTACAATACGTGAAATTGTACCCTCACAATACAGCATTGTGAAATTACAACGAATGATTTGTAATTTCACAACATAAAAAAAATCTGCATCACAATACATGTATTGTAAAATTATAATACATGTGTTGTAAAATTATATTACCTGTATTGTGAAATTATATTACGTTTTGGTAATGAACTTCCATTACATTTATTGCGAAATCCCAACAGAAATTTTTAACAATGTAGAATTTCAAAATTATTAAAAATCCGTCTGCAGTAGCGATTAGAAGTAGAATTTTTGATTTTTTCACATAATAAAAATATTCTTTCGAGGTGTGGGGATGCTGTTTAGTTCGGAGGAAATTAAATTTTTGTGTGAAGTTGTCGCGGTGTAAAACAGGGATTTCACTTAAAAAGAATTAATTTTTTCGCGGTAACTCTTAGAATATCTTGATTTTCAGTGTTATACCACAAAATAATATAATCTGCAGCAGAAACTTTAAGTTTGAAAACGTTCAATAATTTGTATGCAAAATGCTGTCAAAATTACTAACATAACCTACAAGAGTACACATAGCTTACGAAAAAATTACATGTTCTTTTGTAGGTCATGTTAAAAATTTTGACAGCATTTTCCATGAAGAATATCGATTGTTTTTAAACTTTAAGTTTCTGGTGCAGATTATATTATTTCGCAGTTTAAAGATAAAAATGAAAGTATTCTAAAAGTTACTACGAAAATAACAACTTCTGTTTTGCTTTCAAATGAAAAACATATTTTGTTAAATTTCAATCTTTTATTCTCTTTCTGAAGGAAGTCTATATTGCCCGAAAACACGCCCAGCTTTCAATTCACAATACGTGTATTGTAATTTCTCTTCACAATACCAAAATTGTAATTTCACATTACATTTTTTGTTGTGATGTATCGTAAAATCAAAAACATTTTTAACTGTTTACCAATTATGCATAATGCGTATAACATATAATTCTTTTTTTATAAATCGAAAAACTATTTCTCCGATTAATGGTCGAACATCTTTCAATGTAACAGTTGCTGAATTTTATTATTAGTTTTTGGAAATTTACATTTATTAATCCGTACAAAAAACAAAGTAGGAGAGTTGCAACTGTTATTTGTTCCAACTGAAGTTGCCGACATACAAACTTTAAACAAATTTGTAAATCAATATTTATTCATACATCATCTTGACTATAGAATAAAAGGAAACTTCATGGTTGACAATGTTTTTGAAAATTTGCTTATCTTACAAAATTTTACATACTTTCAAAGAATTGAATTAAACGTATGAAAGCTATCTTTTTTTGTTTTTGGCAACAAAATTTTGTTTGTCAATTTAGAGCTGCTAGGTCAGCCGTGAAACTCCACAAGAACGCAGGAGTGTATGAAAAAAGCGGAATGTACCAAATCTGAGTTATTGTGTCGTCTGCTTTACTCATTTTCAGTCTGTTGCAATAATGTCGCAGGACATTCGCTTTAGTTCGCTTTTAGTCACTCAGAGTTTAGGTTATATGTGTTACGAAAACGTCATGGGAATGCAAGAGAAAGCGTTTATCTTTCCAAGAGATATAAGCTTTGGACGAAGTGCACTATGGTGCCTCAAAACAATGTATTTTGCAGTATTTATCCTTGGACCAGTAATTTTACAAATTCTTTAAAAAAATCTGTCCAAGTTCGATGTTTACAAATTTTAAAACAATTAGTTGAATTATTATATTATTCAAGTGTGATACGAGTCACTTCAGATTGCGTGATACAAAAATCTTTTAATTTACAAATTTTACATTTTATATTCTTATTTTTAAGTTTACACTTTTAAATAAATGAATTTCAAAAAGAAGACTTAAACAGTTAAAAATTAGACACGTTTGAAATAAAAAATTTTCGATAAAAAATTTTTCATCAAGCATTTATTTTTTAATAAAATATTTCTATGTTCTGGAAAAATGTAAAAAATAATTTTAAGTTTGAAAAACTTAAAACAACTGTTAGATTTCTCAAGATAATTAATGACATTTAAAAATTCGAAATGTTGCTTTTCATCTGCATTTAATTTAAATTTCTTTTGTAATAAATTGTAAGTACCTTCATTTCATATGTGTAAATTATTGAGAATTCAAATACCACAATATTAAAGAAGAAATTTGAACTTCAGTTGAAAAGCTTTAAAATTTAAAAGTCTAAACTTTGAGTGCTTTAGTTTGTAGTTTATTTTTCCTTTTTTCGAATGGAAAAATTTTCAGACTTAAAATTAGAATTTTTTAATGTTATTGCCCGTGATAAACGTTTGAGAACCAAGAAAAATTGAGAAATCACAGGGAATTCGTTTCTTTAATAAAATGGCCACCCTGATATATTTACATAAATACATACTAAAAAATCAGTTATTTTGTCAAGTTTGATTTTCAAGCCCAAACATTTTTACGTTCATTATGACACTATAAAACAAAAATGGCAGAAATACAAAAAACAAAAATTTTTCAATTTTCTTCTCTGATGAAAATACAGATTCCATCAAATAAATGGTTTTGCTAGTTTTTTATCGGTCTTTTAAATAAACATAATGTTTTTATATAATATCACGCACTCTAATGAATCCTCAAAGATTTTTTCATTATTTCACCATAAATAATTGTTGGTCTGTAATTTCAAAGCAACTAGTAATTTTTTATCTAGTTTTGAATTAATGAAGTAATTTTAATTATTTCAACAATTGGCAATTTTCGGTATATTGCAAAATGAATAATTCGCTAAGCCTCATGATTTCTTAATTCTATCATTACAGCATAATAATAAGTTTAACAATAATTTCAAATTTCCTTAATAATTCCTATTTAAAAAAAATAAATAACCTTAAAATTTTTTAAATGTTTGTGAATAAAATAAGTTTCTTTATATCAAAGTAACTTTTCTTGGACTATATGCCAATGAATATGTTTCTTTGATTGAAAGAAATGTTTTTTGAATCAAAGAATTTTTTTTCATTGTATGGCTTACAGAAAAAAAGTGAGAGAAACCATTTATTTTTACATTTCAAATAAGCATTTGCAAAAATAAAATCATTTTCAAACAAAATTTAATTAATATACTCGAACTTTTACACACAAAAGAATAAAGTTTTCAATCTGTTTAATACATTGTTTTATGTACAAAAGTTAGAAAGTATCACTTTACGAAAAAAATGCAAAAAATTTTTAAAAAATCACAAAATCCTTTTTTCTTTACAAACACTTATTCGACTAGTAGAAACATACAGTTTTTTTCTCTGGAAGTTTTTTTCTGTAATGCAAAGATTTTGAGATATTCAGCGTTGAGAGAAAAATTTTTTTTTCTTGAAAATTGTTGTCATTACTTTAAAACGGTTTTATGAAAAATTTCAGCTTGGCTTAATTTTAAAGAAAATAAAAATACCTATCGATTTAATTTTAATTTTTTTTCAATCTACAGGTTTCTTAAAAAATTACATACGTTTTTTGAAAGCAAAAAAAATAAAACAATGATAGTTTTTTTATGTAAAAAGCACGTTAGGTTTTTTTAAATACATGATTTTTGGACGGATACGTAAAACTTTTATTTCAACCAATTTCTTTCAGGCTGGAAAAGCTCGTTGATCGGGTGTGTAATTCAATAATTACCACTGGCAGAAGCTGCGTAGAAGCCAGCAGCAGTGCGTAATATATTCAAGAGTTTTCAACTTTACGAGGAACACTCTCCTTTTTATGAGGAATCTCCAAGAGGCACTTTATCATATTTATTATTATCTCTCAAATAAGGCAATTTAGTTTTACCTCACCTGTTTTTTGCAGGTTGCTGCCTTCAAATAAAAAATTTTTATCAATGTTTAATCCTTTTTTAAAAACTATTTTTTGTTGTAAGCTGATTTTTCACTGAATTTCAAAATCTTTTAACCTTTCCCAGAAATGAAGATTAATCTATGGGTTTTTAAATCATGCATAACAGTACAATAATTTGTTGAAATACTTTTATTATACATACAAATTTAAAAGAAATGTAGTTTAAATCGAGTGAAGTCTCGAAAAAATTTTTTTGAGACTTCTAAAAAATGACTAAATTTTAATTAATTTTTTTTTTAAATTATTGACTGAAATGTTACTTTTTTTTAATGAAAATTGATCTGTTTGACTATTTTAAATTATCATCAACTCAGATTAAGAACCTTTGAAAAAGGTACGCATGTGTACCGAAACGTTAGGAAGTTACAAAAGGAGTTTTTCTATTAAATAAATATCTGAGTTTCGAAGAACAAGTTTTTTTGACTCATATTTATTTTTG
Source organism: Belonocnema kinseyi (assembly GCF_010883055.1). NCBI lineage: Eukaryota > Metazoa > Arthropoda > Insecta > Hymenoptera > Cynipidae > Belonocnema > Belonocnema kinseyi. The sequence continues at coordinate 150,398,670 of NC_046658.1, forward strand.
CGATTTATGATTGGACCGTAAGACATAAATAATTTAAAATCTACGATTAGAAATCAATTATTTGTTCAAGTCTACATACATTATTTAAAGACATTTTGGAAATGGTCAGGTTACTTTTGTATTTTTTTTCAAAAATAGGTATTATTTAAATAAGTGTGAAATTATTATTCAATCGATTATTATGCTGTTATTAGAAAAAAAGGAACTTATAAGGTCTAGAGAAATATTCCTTTCGCGATACATATGAATAGATTACAATTTTTAAACAAAATAAAATTACTTAAATAATTCAAAACTAGTTAAAAAGTTACTATACGTGATTTTTGGGGTTTCGAAGGAGTTCATCATTTCAACTAAAAAACACAGTTTTTATTTTTGAAATAATTTAAAACTAACAAAAACAGTTTTATGTGAAGAAATCTGTATTATCATCAGTAAAGGGAAAAAAATTGAAACTTCTATTGAGAGTAAACAAAGCTTTGAATTAAAATTGTAAAGAAAAATTAATTCATAGCTCCATTTAGTCAGAAGGGGCGTTAAGAATTTCTGTTATTCTTCAATGATAATACAGATTCATTAAAAAATTTTAATGTAACACCTGGAAAAGTAATGCGAATATTTCTGAAAAGTAACTTTTCTTTCGGTATCTCCTGTAGCTCAGCGAAAAAGATTCCGACAAGCAATACGAAGTTTTCTGGTTCGAATCCCAGTGGAACAAAGTGGAAGATTTTTTTTTCATAAAAATTTAATTTTAAGAAACATTTATTCAAAAAACTTGTTTGCCAAATAATTTTATTTATCGTCGCTTTAGGAATTAATTACCATTAATCGAACGGAAAATTCATAGTCTCTGAGAAACGGTTTGATATCATTCGAATTAAATCAAAAGAGATATAATATGCCATACTAAAAACTACCCAGATTTAAAAATTCAAAAAATTTTCGTTAAGAATTTCTAATTTTGGAAATTTTATTTTATTAAAAAAATTTCTGAAAAATTAAAAGAATCTTTAAACCAAAGTAAATAAATGATTTCCCTGGCGAAAACGTGCGTAAAATCTGAACTATCTTTATTGATCACGGGAAATCCTACGTGATACTCACAGCAATTTACGTTTTCTGTGCGACAAATAAACCAACCTAACGCGATTGCAATCAAAGGATTGCTAAATCGGAACATTCTCATTGTGTATGTGTTCTATCTCGCAAAAAATCCTAAAGAAAGATAAAAATTGTGTCCATTTTAAAAATTAAATTTTTTGGACGCGATGTTGCCAATTTTATGGCATATAACGTTTATGGACGAGGAGTACGCCTGCTTTAATTAAAAACAGTGAATAATCTTTTAGGTTTTTTTAATGAATCGCGAAAATCTGGGAAATTTTATCACTTAAATTTTGAAAGGAAAAAGAGATATTCATGAGGTTTTATACGAAAATAAAAAAAGTATAAAAAAAGATTATAAAAAGAATATAGAAAAGTATTGTATTGTACGAGTATAAAGAAAACATTTGCTACACTAGAATGAGTACACTTGATATTTTTTTAATTTAATTGTGATTATATTATAATTGAGCAATATTAAATGGCAAATTTATATATTCGAGTATCATTTTAATGATCAAAGCATGGGATTTTAACCCAAAAAAGTAATTTGTAACCGAAAAATCTATAGAATCGATTGAATCGGCTACATAAGTCTTTCGAAAATTTAATGCTGAATTGTTCACAAAAAATGTATTGTCTTATTTTTAAAAATACAATAATCCAAAATTTAAAAAATTTGTATACTACGCACTTTGCTATGTTTATTCATATTTATTCAAAAAAACTGAAAATTAGTACATCTACTTTCAATTAATATGAATTAAAATTATATTTTCTTATTTAAAAATTTATCAAAAAACTATATTTTGTATATTTGTACTACACACTTTGCTATGTTGTTTATATTCATTCATAAACATATGAAATTATTGCATCTACTTAAAATTCACATAAATTTTCATTATAGTTTACGTTTATTCATTTAATTTTTATTAACAAATGAAGAGACAAAAGTCGCATCTGCAGAATTTTAGATGGTTAAATGCTTTATTTATACCGATTTAGTTTGACGTACTTTAAAGTAATTAGTATTTAGAATCGTAAACTAAACAAGAACCATTGTCATTGTTATAAACAAATTCACTCACATAGCATTTATTCAGATAGCAAATTTTTATTTTTAGCAGGGTCATTTCTTCTTATCTTATTAATAACATTCTAAAAATAAATAATGCCATTCAACAATAATTGTTCTTTATAAAACTTCGTATGAATTGTTATAAATAGTGATTATTATGTTGTATAATAAAAATCTGCTGTTTTATAATGTAATTCTTGCGATGAAACGAAGTTATTAGGAAAACAAATATTAAACCTTCAAAAACAGGAAATAAGTGAATTTGCTTGTAAAAGTACATAGCGATTTATTTTAAGCTCTAGTCTTTTATATGCCCTCTTTAAGAAAACTAGATATAAATTAATTGATTACATCAAATTGTTTAAAAAATGACATTTTTTTAAATTAATCATTTTTCCATGTCGATATTATTATTTAGAAAAAAGATTTTACTTTAAAAAATTTGATTCGAAAGAGGCGAAATTAGTACTGCAAAGCAGATTGAATTTTCTGTTTTCGAAAATGTAACAAAATTCATTTTTGTCGTTTAAATTATTTATAACAATGAGCGTTTTCCTTTTCTACGTTTCTTCCATTATTGCTTATTACTTTTACGTAATTCGAAGATGAAATCAGTAAAAGAAAATAATTTCAAACACCCAAACTGCAGCAGATTCTAGTTTTTTCTAATTATTTGTTTAAAACAATAAAAGAAGTGATGTAATTTAATTCATTAAAAAATCTTGTTATTGCCAAAAGTATATTCACAAATTTGATTTATTTCTGACAAAATGTGAATAAATAAAGAAAAGTAAGATGTGCAAGGATAAAAATTTTTTTTTTCTTAATTTTTAAATTAAAATAACAAATAAGTGATTTTTTAATATAATTAGCAAACTCAGCTTTAATTCGAGAAAAGAAACTGTAAAATCAGATAGGAAATTCTTCGTCTGAAACATTCTGAACCAAAAATTTCACTTTTCCCTCGAAGCAAATTATTGCACTTTTAAGTGAAAAATGCATGCTTAAATGAGACATAATCTTTTGTTGATATTAAATTTTCAGTAGAAAAAGCACTTATATATTACATAAATGTAAAATTTGACATCGTCCGATTTTATGTAATCTCAACGTGCAAAGATATTATTTATGAACGAACAATCGAAAATTTTTCATTTTTTAACAAAATTTTTGTATAACAATAAGTTTTAAAAGTCGAAAAAGCTTTTTACTCACGTATATCCGCGTGGACAAAACATATAAAATTTTAATAGGATATTGTTTTCAGAAAGTGAACAAAAAGTTGAAAAAACGGACATTAACTTCACTATTTGCATTAATACGAAAGTTTAAAAAAACTAAAATGAAAAAATTGTCTTTAAAGATGCCTAGAAAATTTAATTTCAAATTATTCTAAAAAAATAAGATCTAAAATCAATCAGAAATTGTGATATAAAAGTTATTTGATACCTTTTTTCTTTTGTTTCGCCCAAAAAAAATCACGTCTGAATAAATAATACCCTTTTCACTTGAAATTAGATTTTCATAATAAAACTGGGCGTCTGGATGGATAACATATTTTCTACTGCAAATTAGATTGTCGTAACAAAAACTGCTGATTATACTAAAATTACCCTTAATTTTTAAAAATAACTTTGCAATATATTTTTACTATCCGGTTACATAAAAATGCACGCAAATTGCGGAGACAAATGACTACGGTATTTATCTCATGTACAAAATATGAAAAATGGATTTATACGATTGTGTATGTTTGCGTCATCCTCAGGATTTATATGATGAATGATACAAAATAGGATTTGAAATTTAACATTTCTCAATCTTGATATAGGATCCCATTTGTCTTAAGTTGGACATCTTTTTTATTTGAAAAGTATAAGACTAATATTCAGGCAAGGTAAATCCTAAATAGTAAAAAAACAAGCAAAATTAAGGACAGTCAAAAAATACTAATGGGCAATGGAAATACTTACATGAAATATTATTGTTTTTTAATTATGCATTTTACTTTAAATATATAACAATATTCTTTAAAAGAGCCACCAAATAAAAAAGTTTAAATATTTTGGATAAAGTGACTGAATTATAATCTGTATATAAATAATAATATGCACAATCTTCTGATGTTTTTAATTAAAAATATCCGTTTTCAACAAATAGCACTAACAGAGTATAGCAACAATTGATTCAAATTGTGAATCTTTCGTAAAATTTTAAGATTTTTGACTACGAAATATGTATTTATTTTGTAAAACTCCAACCAAAACTCAAATTGTGAAAGAGTTTTAAATCTTTTTAAAAATTTTTGTTATTTAATAAAAGTATTAATTTCCGAAGAAAAACAATACTTCAAAATGTCCTAAATACTGAGATAAGCTAAAATAGATCAAATTTGTGAATCTCCTTTGAAATATAATTTTTTTATAAAAGTAATGATTACAGAAAAATAGCACTAACAATAAAAAATTCTTCAAAGATTCTAAATCTTGTTTAAATTATAATATTTTGTTTTAAAAATGCCAATTTTGCAAATAAACCACCAAAGTTTTCATAACTTCTTCAAAAATTATGAATCTTTTTTGAAATCGAATGATTTTTATAGCAAAATATTTCAAAATTATAATGCTATTTTTTAATGCTACAAATTTGTATTGGATGCTCGAATGAAAACTTAGATTTTTGTTTGTTTTTATGACACACTAATAAAAATAGAATTAAGCGTATAACTTCCAACATAAAATGCAAATACAAAATTAAATTTATTTGTTTGTCTTTATGACAAAGAAAAAATTTGTAAACTGCTTCGCTATTATAAAAAAAAATTAAAAACTTAAAACATAATCTATCATTATTATACAAAAAAATTTAAGATAGAAAAAAAATGATGATAATGAAAAAATAATGAATTAGTAGCTTATCAAGAACAAAACCTAGGATGTATGTAGTACTATTATTTATTTATTTCAAAAAGAATTAAAATTTTGAAAATTAGGGCTATCGATAAAATCAATTTGAATGATTTTAACAAAACTGCCACAAATATTTTATTTTTTAACCTTTATGTTTATTGCATTCTTCGAAAAAACTATTATGAAAAATCACCATTAACTTATAATACTCTGCTCGGGTGTTAAAATTCAAGACTTTAATTCAATTTAAATTTTTGACAGAAATTTTTTTATTATACATACTTGAAAAACGTGTGATGTGAATATGCTCGGAACACAGATTCTCTTTTAAATTTCGCCTGAACTCGGATTGTTCAAATTCCGCATGTTTGCAGTAGAAGCTAAAAACGGACAGCTGAAATTGAAAGCGTCTACCAAAAACCAAGTCTAAAGAAGAAGAACAAAAAGAAACGAGGCTGCTATTTAATCAAAACTCCAACCACATATCATTCAGCCAGTACATAAGTTGCGCAGAAAGAATTTAAAGCTTAAAGTGAATATAAATAAAAGGAATAGCGTTATCAGGGCGTGAAAAAATTATCGAATAGATTTTCTCAAGTGCTTTGAAAAAACTTAAGAGCTTTTTATTTACATTTAACAACTTTGTTTGGTTAAAAATGCATGCTTTAAAAGCTTTGTATTTTTTCGAAAAATTTAGAGGAGTTGAAACTTTTAAAAGTGTGAATGCGTTTTATGTATTATCCATGTGACAAAAGTAATATTTCATATTTGTCACGCGGCTCTATTTATGTGTCAGAAGAAAAAAATGGCATGCTTTAAATGCATTATAACTCTTTGCTATATATAACGAGAATGCATATTAAATTTGATGCAGACAAAATATTCTAAGAGAACTGTGAGAATTACTTATTTTATGTGATAAAATGAAAAATTATCATTAAAACTAAGAATTTTTTATTTTTAACACATATAAAATACTTTTATTTGCACATTATTTATCATACATTATGATGTCAGAGAAAATAAAGAAGCATACGACTTCTTAATTTCAACGGTTTTCTGAAAGTCACATTTTTGTTATAAGCCATTTTTTCGAATTTTTATAAGTGCGGGCTGAGATTATCTTCAAATCCGCACAAAAATAAATCTTTTTTTTTATAAAGAAAATAATATTTAAAGGTGTCGCAAGCACCATTAAGTCCCATAGAACCCCTTCATAAAAAAATGAATTTTTTATACAAATAAGTCTATGATAATATAATACTAATACTAATACTTTATAGTAATAATTAGATTATTGTTTAAACAGTTTATTACTATTTGTAATGATATTTTTGTAGAATAATGCTCCAAAAATTAATTTCTTTTAATTTTCACTTCTTGCCCAAATTTCAATTAAAATGTGTTTACAATTGAGCAGAGTCAATAAAATTAATGCTATAGGTTTTTTATTAGGTTATAAATGCTATAGGTTTTTTATACAATTTCGCGCGTTTTGTATAATTTTTAAATTGAGTGAAGTAATATTTAATTTGCATTAAAAAAAATTATTGTTCAAACAAATTCATTATTAATGTTAAAAATATTATCTTTGCTCACTGATAAAATGTTGCGGTTTCTTCTGAAATTTCCAACTGTTTTTCTATTTTTCATTAAGAGTGGCTCAATAGCAAAAATAATTGTTTAAAAAATTGTTTTTAATAATGACTATCTTCATCCACATAAAATCTCTTAGATAAGTTCCAGAAAGCTGAGGTTTTTTCTTTAAAATTTTTTTGTAGATTGAAGGACTAAGTTCTTCAATGAATTGCAAATTTTTTTAATTACATCAAGAAGTTTCTTGCAACGCGTAAAAGAAAAATTTAGAATATAAGCATTTTAATATCGAGACGGGCTTTTAATATGGAGGAGCTAAGATTGAAATTTTTGCAAATCCAGAATTTTCTTTAACGGTTTGCAATAAACTTCTTATTGTATCTTGAAAAAAATTTTTTGAGATTTTTATTCATTATCACCTAACTAAGTGAAAAAAAGAACAAATTGTAAAAATTTCAGAAAAAGCAGCTCTTAGGCATTGACATAGAAGAGTATAGTCGTAGGCAACAATATGTTGCTTAAACAATTATTTTTCCAAGCATAATTAATTATTAAATCATTTCTGATGCAAAACAAAGAGTTGAAAATTTCAGAAAAACTGCAACATATCACAATTAAGCAAAGATAATATTATTATTAATTATAATAAATTGTTCAAGCACGAATTTTTGTTAACTTGAAATTATTATTACTTCACTTAATTTGAAAATTGCACAAAAAGCTAGAAATTTCAGGAAAAAACGAATCTTTATATAATTATTCGATTAAAGTATTATGAGTTATAATAATAATTAAATGTTTAAACAATCAGTTGAATTGACATGATTAAACTATTACCTTTATCTGATTAAAAATTATTCCAAAAGTGTAAATTTTTGGAAAAAACCGCGACTTTCTAGCTATTCTATGAGAAAATTTCTAAGAACAATAAATATTTTATTCGTATTCTATGTCTAATTGTGAAGAGAATTTTTAAGTTTCAACTCGATTCAGCTAACATTGAGGATCCTTAATAAAACTTACAAAAACTTTTTTTTTCTTATGGGAAATGCGTGTTAAATTTCATGGGGTTCGTAGCTTCTCTGAATATTAAAAAAAAGGATTTATTTTTGTGTAGATTTGAGCAAAATTTCGACTTGTATTTATAAATATTCGTAAAATAAATTTCCAATGCATTTTTTGACCACCCTGATAAAGAAACGCAAACGATATTCTTGAATATCGACAGTCTACAAATGAATACTTTGTATTGTTAAAAAAATAACATATTTAATTTATAGAAATGAATATTAGTGAATAAACGTGAGAAATTTTTTATATTAAAAAATGTAAAAGCGTTTAATATTCCAAAGAACCCCAGGTTATCAGAAGGTTGCATTTATGTCTTGCTATGTCTTTGAATCAATTCAATTTAATTTTAAATCAATTCCTTTATATACAATCTTTGTATCCTTATCATTATTTGTATATTATGAAAGAAATTTCATTAATTATGTGAAATACTGACTTCAGGAAAAAATGAAATTCTTTGTTATAGGGTTTCACCGCGAGACAATATTTAAATGAATTTAGATACAGATACTCGAATTTTCTACAAAAATTTATTTTTATTTTAAACAACCCATGGAATAGGTAAAAAAACGTATTTTCAAGAAAATAGTTTAATTTTCCACCTGATTTATTTTCAACTTGAATGATGAATCATCAAGTGTAATAATTGAATTTTAAATCAAAAAGATAATTTATCAACTGAAACGATGAACCTTTGACAGGAATAGTTGAATTTTCAAGAACAGAGAATTTATTTTTACTGAAGAAAATAAATTGTCACTCAAAACATCAATAATTAAATTTTAAGTTAAAATATATTATAAATCTTCAATTGGAACAGTTTACTTTTAAACCAAAAAGATGATTTTTTTAAATCAAATGCTATATCTGTAACTACAATTATTGACTTTTTGACCAGCGAGATGAATTATCAACAAAAAAAAATTCATTTCTACAAAAGATATGAATTTCAATTCAACTATGAAAGACGAACATCAACGGAAAATTGAATAATAAAATTTTTGGTCACAAAAATGACTGTTGAAGCAAACAGGTGATTTTTTATCTAAAATTATGCAATACACAACTGAAATATTAGTTATATTTACAGTGTGAAAAACAAAATAATTTTCAATAGAAAGAGAAACAAATTTCCAACAAAACAGTTAAATTTTTGGATAAAAATTCCTTGTCATCCAAAAGAAAAAACGAGTTTTCTATTAAGTAGCTCATATTTGAAAAAAATTTTTTTTAAATTAACATGATGAATCGTCAAAATAAAAAAAAATAAAACATTAATTTTCCATAACAGAGTTCAAGTTTCAGCCTAAAAGATGAATTTTCAATCAAAATGATGAATCGTCAACCAAAAAAATTAATTTTATAAAAAAGACTTTATTTTTCACCCAATTAGATTAACTGTCGACCTGAAAGATGAATTTTGAACTAAAATTATAAATATTGCACTCAAATACTTGATCTTTTAAGAAAAAAAAAGTTTTGAACATAAAGAATAACCGGCAAAGAAAAAGATAATTTTCTAAAAAAAATTGATTTTTAACAAAATATGTACTTTCTCAACGAAAAATTTAAACTAAAATTTTTAATTAACAATGACTAAAGTTTACCTAAATTGTTGAACTTTGACAAAAAAATACATTAAACAACTGTAACATTTTAAGAAAGTAATGATTTCTATTAAAAAATTTTAAATTTCTACAGTTGCAAGGCATATAAGTGAAAATAATTATCGTTTTTATGTTATAAAAGGGAGTTGGAAAAGAAATAAAAGGGGGAGGGTCGGTAAGGCCGGTTTTTGGCCTAATTTATTTTTGGACCAAAAAATCTGAAAAAATCATGGTAGTATCTTATAAGTATCCCGAGTCGATTGCACGCTAAACGGACTACCCTCCACCCCCCAGCCACCCCCACCCCCCCTACAAATATAGGAAACACCACTACCCACCAACTGTATTTTCGAGAGATTTGACACTCTTAAACATGTTTTCTGAGGTTAGCTCGGGTTTACTATGGTTTTCGGGGTCGCCGAATACAAATATGGCGTCCTTTGATTTTTATCGCGTCAGGTTCAAGGTAATTGGAAGGTCAAATCGAGAGAAAGCGGTAAAAAATCCAAAAAAATACGTTATAGGTGTTTGGAGTCACTAATTACGAATCTGGCATCCGTTGACCTCTATCGCTTCAGATTCAAGGTCATTTGAAGGTCATTTGAAGGTCATTTGAAGGTCATTTGAAGGTCATTTGAAGGTCAAATCGAGAAAAACCGGTAAAAAAAATTTTTTTTAATATGTTATAGGTTTTTGGGGTCGCTGATTACGAACCTGGTGTCCGCTGACCTTTATCGCGTCAGGTTCAAGGTCCTATAATGTATTTTTTGGATTTTTTTACCATTTTCTCTCGATTTGACCTTCCAATGACCTTGAACCTGACGCGATAAAAGTCAAAGGACGCCAGATTTGTATTCGGCGACCC
>NC_046658.1:150409002-150420226 GCF_010883055.1 Belonocnema kinseyi
AATCGACTCGGGATACTTATAAGATACTACCATGATTTTTTCAGATTTTTTGGACCAAAAATAAATTAGGCCAAAAACCGGCCTTACCGACCCTCCCCCTTTCCCTTTAGAAAAGGAATTTTCGATATGGAACGGGAATTTGAAAAAATAGAAACTAGGATTTAGAAGAAGAGATACAAAAAAATCCCTGTTGTAAGTCAAAGTGAGAAAAATGTGTAAAATTGACAATTTAAATGACAAGAACTTGTAGCCGAGTAAATTATTTATTGTGTTGTAAGTTTTAAAAAATTATTAATGCGAAATCATAGGATTAAAATGTGTAGCTTCGGGCGGTACGTCATACTATAGCATAAAAAAGCTCATTTTTCAACCCTAGAAATTCATTTTTAATCAAAATGATGAATCTTAAATTAAAAAAACAATAATTTTTAAAAGACGAGTTTATTTTTTAACCAAGTAAATTCATTTCTAACCCAAAAGAATAATTTTGATCTAAAATTATGAATACTCATCTGGAATACTTGAATTTCCAGCCCAAAAGAAGAATTTTTAAATAACAAGATTAACTTTTAAAGAAAAAACTGATTTTATACAAAAAACATCGATTCTCTACCAAAGGGTCAATTTTTGAACTACACATATGGATTTTCAACGACATAAATGAATGTTCAGTGCAGAAGAAACTAGTTATATTAAAGAAACTAGTTATATTTTTAAAAGGAACTTTTAAATTGTGACGAATTTTCTCTTGGAACCTCAATTTTTTAAACTTCTTTCTTTCAAATCCCACTGTAAATTCTTTTTAAAATTCCTATTCAATGTCAAAAAATCCTTTTTCTAAAGAAATATAAATATATAGATATCTATTTTTTAGAAAGCGGAAATATATAGATGAATTAATAAAAAAGTATATTATAAGGCTACTTAATAATGTTTAAATATTATTATTACTATTATTATTAGTAAAATAATATTATTAATCATTGTTTAAAATTTGCAACAATTACATTTGTTTATAAAATTAATTAATTACATTAGAAAAATAAACAATAGAAAGATATAAATATAATTCAAACTGTTTTTTTTAATGTTTATCTTTCTTTATCTTTCATGAATTTTTTGGATTACTATTTACAGATGTTCTTATTGTTACTGAAAACTTTAATCTTCCTTTTATATTTATAAAAAGCCTCAAATTTTTAATGAGTTTTCGTATTTTTGCTATACATAACAATTTAAAGACAGGCCTATCTAATCGGAGCGCCATCTATTAGATTTATTTGAACTACGATACCCCTCCGGATGCTCAAATAGCAACTACCAGATACACATAGACGGGCGAGGCATAAGGGCGTGTTCTGGTTATTTTAGGGAATTTTCGATGAAATTAAATATTTTACAACAGAAGCGGTTAGGCACTTTGAAAAATTTACAAATTTACACAATATAAGGTTATGTTAGAGAATTTATGCCCGGATTAGATATTTTTCAACAGAAATAGATTTTCTAGGGAACTGAAAAAAATCCTTTAATTTAAGGTTATGGTAGAAAATTCTCGCTGTAATTAAATATTTTTTAACAGAGACAGTTAATTCTTTTAGAAACTTTATAGATTAGAAAAACTGGAGGGTAATTTGTGGATAATTTTGGCAAAACTTGGATACTTTCATTTGGAAACAGTTCATTACGAAAACTTAACAATTTGAAGAATTTCAGGTTATGTTAGCGATTTCACGTCGGAAGTAGATATTTTACAACAGAAGAAGTAAAGTCTTTTAAGAAAATTATAAATTCAAACAATATTGGATTGTAAGTAATTTGATGTTAATTATTTTTCGTCTATATTGATCAAATATAAATATTTCTCAAATATTGATTTTATTCCTAAAGTTGTGACAAAATGACTCACTAGCTCTGCTGGAAGTCGAAGCCAGGTCAGAATTGAGTGTTTCTCGTACTATAAGAACACTTTTATTATTTTGACGAGACACTGAGCAAAAATAAATAAAATAATTCATTGAAGGTGTTATCAAGAAAATTTAATCAATTTTTTAATTCATTACGATTGTTTTTAAAGATTGCAATCCTTTTTGTTCATTTTGAAAATAATTGACATATGAGTGTTATAATATAGGAAAAATTCAATTTAAATGAGAGATAATGAGTAAAAAATGCAATGAAACTTTTTTTTAGTTCAGAAAAATTTGTAAACAGCTCTAATTCATTACAATTCTTCTTGAAGATCGCAATCTTTCTTGTTTAATTTGAACACATTTGACAAAAAGTCATACCATTAATTTTTTAAAGTAGTAATTAAAAAATTAAAAATTTTTTAAATTGATTACAACTGTCTTTAAAGGTATCGTATACAAATATAATTATTTATTCTACAACTTTATGAATATTTATTCATTCTATCAATCCTATTCTTCATAATGTAAAAAGTTTTGCAAAACTAAATATTTTTTCGAATAATTATTTTTTACGAATGACTCATAACAAAAGAAAGTTAATTATTTTCTAGATTGAAGAAGAAATATAAATGTTTATAGTTTACTTCAATTAAGCAATTGTTTCAATTTCTAATAATCATTATAAATGTCAATAAAAAGAGAATTTAATTTAAATTTACTGTTTTCACTGTTTACAATATATTTTTTGGTCAATAATGAAATTTTAATGTTCGTTTTATAGATTTAGTCTTGGTACTCTGTAAAAGTGTATTCGTATTCAATCATCAAAATAATAGTTTATTCACTCTTTCTTAGTAATTATCAATTCATTTTTAAAATTAAAATCAACAGGAGAGCTGCCCCTTTTGGTTTTTCTCTAACGGTTCTTATTAGAAAAAGTTATTGCGGCTACATTTCTCTAACATAACCTGAACGTTATTTGTCTCAAAGGCTTTTGTGAAGTGGCATTTTTCGAATAAAGCTGAGAAGTAATATAAACCTTTTGAGCTAACAGAAGAATTATGATGAGTAGTTTCTCGACATTTTACTTAATAAACCAAACGAACACAAACGGCTTTCTTGGATCACGACTTTCTACAATTTATTCTGTGTATTTTAGAAATGAGATGTAAGTGATCGGGACATTATAAATCAATTTATGTTAAATTCTCAATAAATATATGAAAGAATCAGCATGGATATCCAATTACATCAATGATTAAATTTAATTTATTGTTGTCCTTGCTGAGAATATTAAAGAAAATGTCAAACTTTAATCTTTTTGAGAATGAAAAAAAAATTTGGAATCGGTTAGAAACTTATGAGAAGAATTCATAATATTTATAATGTTGCATAGGTATTGTGCGGCTTTACTTCAATTTCAATTAAAATCAACAATTTCGGAAAGTGATATTATTTTTATAGTATATTCAAGGAGTTAGATAAACGTTTATTTTTCGGCCTGCTGGCCTTAAAAACCTGACTTACTTACACTTCCATTTTTTATAGAATCTTCTTACGACTACATCTGAACAATTAACATTCATTGACACCTTATATCTCATCCGCTGAAAAAAAATAAAACATTAATTTTCCATAACATAGTTAAACTTTTAGCCTAAAATATGAATTTTCAATGAAAATGATGAATCGCTAACCAAAAAAATTTAATTTTCTAAAAAAGACTTAGCCTAGCCTTCCTTACTTGACCTCGCCTTCCCTTGCACGCATGTTGCTATTTTCTCGCTATGGCTCGCATTTCCAGCCTCTGCCTCCGCGGCTAAAACCTAATACTTATCTACTATTTACAATATTTACAGTTTTCTTACACCTATTTTCTCTCCCATTTACAATCTTTGCTTTTCCATTCCTCTTTCTCCTTCCTTTTCTTCTTCTCCATTTTACCAAACACCCCCTTCATCCATGCTACTGCCCTTTTGTCTCTCCTTTTAAACAACATTAACACCATCCTTATCCTACTCCTTTTCAACTCTTCACACTCCACTGAACAGTACTCAACTTCTGCATCCCCCTTCCCGCACAATTTATACATACTCTTCTCTCTAGAAAGCCAGAACCTATTAAAATCCCCCATGCAAACGCATCTCATTCACGCTGTAAGTTCCTGACTTCCTTGCTCTCCCTTCTCAGACAGATATTGCGCTCTCTCCTTTGGCATAATTCACAAATAAATTCTGTTAAACATTGACTCTCTTATTCTCTCTTCTCCTTCTGCCTTTTCTTTCTCTATGTCATTATTTTGAACCAACTCATATAACTTCCTTTCTTTCCTTGTTTTCCTTCTTCCACCAACACTTCCTGACCAGATTACTTCTTACAATACCAACAATTTCTTCTTATATTTACACGTTTGCCTCCCTGTTATAATCCCTAAACTCGTTTTTCCTGTCTCCCTCCTGACAATATACTTTGGTGTATTCCTTGCCAACCTCAGTGGCCACTTTACATACTTCTTCTGTATCCGATTTACCTCTTCATTCACCATCCGCCCCTACACCTCCAATCCGTACAATAAGACTCTCATCATTAACGCATTAAAAATTTCATTCTCCTTGCAAAATCATCTGCGAACAACCTCTTCCCCAGCCCCCACACCTACTTTATCGTCATATTTGCCCTTATTACTCTCTCTTTTACATGATAATCTACTCTTCTATTTCCCCTATATAGAAAGCCCTGATACGCAAAATCTTTCACCTCCCGTACCGCTTTTATCTTCTACTTTCACTCCCCTCCCTTATCCCTCCCACCTCCTTTCCTGAACACCATAACCTTCGTCTTGTCTGCATTTAATTCTAACCCCTTTTTCTCCAAGTATCTTCTCAATCTTTTCATTATCTCCTTTAAACCTCTTCGCTCTTTGCTAGCAGCACTAGCTTCTCACTTATCCCCATTTTCCGTTTTCTAAACCTATTAGTTATCTTCCAGACGTCCCCTTCTGTCTTGATAATTCGAAACTCCTCTCCCAGCTCTTTCTCCTTTTTCTGCTCTTTCATCTTAAACGTCACCCAGAACTCCTTCTCTATTTTTACATATTCCTCCCCTTTCGCGGTTCCTTCATTCCACTTCCTGCTCTTCTTCTTTTCCTTTTTCTTCATCATTTTACAGTCATTATTCTGCAACGGCTTCACCATTCATTTCTTCTTCTTCAAAAATACCTTCTTTTGCACGCACCCTGTCACTTTCTCTTTCAGATCCTCCCATATCTCGTCCAGCGACTCTCCCTTAAAGCTTACGTTGCCCAACTGTGCCTGGTACTTCTCTATCGCCTCTCTAGTCCATGACCACCCTTCTCCTTCATCCACAAACTTAATGGCTAATAGTCTGATTCCACCCCATCTGCTACTGCAAATGTCTCTATCTTCTACCATCCTTGCATATGCATGATCACATAGTCTATCACCGATAACCCCATCTTAATCACATATATGTCTTCTCCCTCTTCGTCCACTGTAACCATACCATTCCACACCGCCCAGCATCTGTCCTCCATACAGTCTCTTAGAATCTCTCCCTCTTTATTTATTATCTTATCCTTTAATTCCATTCTTTCTTCTACCCATTCTATCACATCCTTATCGTATGAACTTACAAACTCATACGTTGACCCTTCTATCTTTACTGCCCTCATTTGCACGCTCTTGCTCTCTCCTTCTCCATGAAATTCTTTCTCTTATCCATCCCTAGCCCCTGTTATGATTTCCACACTAGCCTTTCCTTCACTCTTTACTCTGTCCGCTTCCTGTAGCTTTCATCTTTACCCCCTTGGCAACTTTCACTCTACTCTATCCCATTTATTTCTCTCTGCCCACGTATATACCCGTCCAATCACATCAAATTCCTGAATGTACCTCCAGAAATCCTCACCTTTCTTTTTTTCCGCTACTACTTTCCAGTTCAGCACCCTTAACACTCCTCCACCCTACTTCACTAACACCCCCCTACTTCCAAAGAAACAAATTTTCATGCACTACCTTCAGCACCTCCTTCTCCTCGACCCATATTTAGTTTTTCTCGTCTATTTTCCTTTTCCGAGACCCTATCTTTGCCGCTCTCCCTTCACTTTTCTCCTTTCTAGCCCTGTTATTTATGATTCTCTGCACATTCGTTTTCTTCCTCGTCAAATTGATGGATGAAAACCTTTTTGTCCTTTATCCTATTTTTGTTACGCATTAGCCAAGATTATTCTTCTCAGCTCTCCAATTCCACCACCGCCACCTAATTCTCCTTGCTCCCCTGTATCCTAGCTTTCCCTACATTGCCTTTAATCCACTCTATGCTTTAAAAGCGCTTCCACCCCTCCCTTTCTTCTCCGCTCTATAGCCTCAATCCTCTTATATCAATATTAGTTCTGCTATCTGCGTTCTCGCTTCTCTCCATCCTCAACTCCATTGCCCTTGTCCTATGCCTATCCACTCTCTCTCTTCTTTTCATTTCTACGCTCTCTCACTTTCTCTTGTATTATATGCTCTACCCCCTCTTAAAAAACATGCTTCTCGCCCTCCCCTCATCAACTACTTGCATTTCCGACCTGCCCTCCACCTTTTCAAGCCTTTTTTCCGCCCTTTCCTTTCACACTCTAATCTCTTATTCCATTTGCTTCATTTTATTCTCTTTTTCCTACCTTACAGCAACCCGAGAGCCTCTTTCTCTGTTTGGTCCGTCATATTTAGGGGGATGACCTACGTGTGCATACATTTTTTAAAGGGACTTTCTAGCGCACTTTCCTCTGGATTCTCTTTGCTGTCCCTTTTCTTCTACAAGAGATCCTCCCCCTCACCTGTGCTGGAAGCTCTCTTCCTTGCCTTGTCGCTTCCTTCGCTTTGATTCTTCTCTCTCCCTGATGCACTACTCGACACAAGGGAACGCACAGCTAGCTGTCGTGGCTTTTTGGAAAATTCATCCCGTCAAATTCACCCCTTACAAACCTGTACACCTCCTAGACTTCCACCATCACATTTAACTCACACCTTTCACACAAGCTCCTTAAAAACTTCGTACCACCTATCACTGCACACTTTCTCACTACCGCCACCAACATGCAAGTCCTATATTCAAGAAGTTTATTTTGACTAATGAGAATCATCTTTCTTGTTTTTTTATTAAGTAAAACCAAAAATCCAACGATAAAATTTAGACAACCATCATAAAATGTCACCATTGCAATCTGGAGAAAAATACTTGTCCTATTTTTTCTATAAAAAAGAAAAAAAAATTAATTATTGTTTTTTTTATATTTTTTATTTTTTGTCTTGATAAGGGTGCTGTATGAGTACCAAAACGTTGGTGGATATTGTTTAAAATTCCTTTTTATTGTGATTTGATAATATAAAAAGTAAAAAAGCCGTAAGAAAAAAACAGAGAAGGAAGAGGATTTGTTTCGTTACCTTATAATTTTTCTTTTCTCTTTTTTATTTCTGTCCAAAGTGAAAACGATTTCTTTTATTTTTCAGGAAAAAGAGGAAAAAAGTTGAATACGATTTTAAAAATTGTAACTTTGAATAGGATTTTAAACTTTATTTTATTATCATTTAAATTTCTTAAATGTTATATTAAAAGTCCTAATTCTTCTCTTTCCATGTCATGGTATACATTAAAAAAATTGATAAGGTCTTTTGTAAATACCTAAACACATTGAAATGTATTAATTGCTACCAAATTTTCGTTTAATAAAAATGAATTTTGTATACGCTGAAAAAACAATTTTAAAAACGCCAACAGAAATTCAAAAATCTCCAACAGAAGATAAAACTACATTTAAATCGAAATCCTGGTATTTTGCATAAACGTAAATAACACTTTGAAATTTTGTCCTTCAGTTTCAATATTATAATCATGCGAATTTTTCAAAATTTAATTCGTTATCGCCAGATCATAGTCCTGAATTGTACTCAAATAGTCAATACCAGAGAGAATAACAAATCTCCTTTAACTACGATTTTCAGAAAATTAAATTAATAAAAAAGATGATAACTTCAGAGGTTTTGCTGAACAAATATTTGCATAAAGTCTGCGAATTCAGATATATGTAATTTTAAAGGGGGTCAAAGTGAAACGGAAAAGGGCGTTGGGAAGCGTAATTTAATTTCTCGGTCGACGAATTTTTACTGTTTGGACATAATAGAATACATGAATCATTTTACGAGATAAGAGTGTTTTTAGTATTAAAAAAATCTAATTAAACTGAGACAAGAATAAAAAAATTAATAGCCTTTGAAAAGTCATAGGATACGATAACTTTAAATTATTGATTTCCCTTATTTCTTTTTATTCTGTTTCCTTCTAACTGTATATTGCCCATCATTAAAAGTGCGCTGCATTTGGTGTACTTTTTCATTGTGAAACTTTTTAGACACATAATTAGATAAAGAAACAATAGAAAATTTTAATTTGTTAAAAATGAGAAGCAACTTTGTATATTTAATTATATGGTGCTCATTCCACGAGCACTTTAATTCCCGTTATCAAATGTATTTTCTCCCTCATAAGTGAAGCATTTGAGATTTTTCGCATATTAGACAAACTAAAGTTTTTATTTTTATTATTTAATAATCAAAATGTACAAAAAATGTAAAATTAATAAATAATAAGGATAATTTTTTAAATACAAAGAAAAATAAAAAAAAACAGTTTTATATTTAAAATGGACATGTTTTGAGCTGGAAAAGTAAAGGGACGATATTAGAATTTTACTTATTTTGAATTTATGATTTCTGTATGAAAAATGGCAGAATTATTTTATTTTTAAATTTATCATAAAAAAGTCTTTTCTATTCATGTATCAGCATTAGATTATGTCGATTAGAAAAGTTTTTGAGTTTCAAAGAGATTTTTCAAATATTGCGTAAATGATAATTACTTCCATACTCTTTAATAAGATGTATCAATAGTATAGATCAATCCAATCTTCCCGATTCAAACAAACTTTTTTATTCTTGATTCAACTTTCAATTATGAGAATGGGCATCTTTTGACTATAAAATCGATTTTCAGAATTTATAAATTTTTATAACTTTTCTACCTTTAATAAAAGGTATTATTGCAGTTCAATCTATTCTTCTCAAACTAAATAATCTTTTATATTCGTGTATCAACTTTAAATTATGATAATAAATAAAGTTTCACTACAGTATAAAAAACCGTATTTTCAAATATCATACATTACTATAGCTTTGTGATTCTTTAATTAAATATATCAATATTAGAGGTCGATCGATTAATCTTGAATTAAACATCTTTTTTATTCTTTCATTAACTTGAAATTATAAGAATGGATACATTTTCACTGTAGAAAGTGATTTTTAATATAATATGAATGACCGAAACTTTATAACTCTTTAATCAAATGCATTAATATTATAGGTCAATCGATTTGCTTTGAACCAATGAAACTTGTATATTTTTGCGTCAACTTTCAATTATGTTATATGAAAAAAATTTGTCTATAAAAACTTATTTTCAAAGTTTTATAAAATGCTAAAATAAATTTAATAAATATTTGGAGAAATCCTTCTGTCAGTTTTAAGATATCAGTATTGAAAAGAAGAACTATAATTGAATGAATGAAAAAAGGTTCGAAAATATTAACACTTAGAAAACTTCTTTTTTGAAGAAGCAAAAGTACAGATTAAATCTTTTCGTGGATCACAATTTTGTAAAGTTAATTTATTTTCTATAGCATATTCAGAAATATTATTTTAACTAACCAGAATTAGCTGCCTTTCTTATTCAAGCACATTATGAAAATAAATTTATACACAATTATCTAGGGTATTTTATCAAATCTTGAAAAGGTATATATTGTCCCATTAACAATTAAAAAAATGTTTGAATATCTATAATAAAAACTTTTTTTTTGTAGAAACGAAGAACAATGAAGAGAAAACACTACTAGAATTTAAAACTATATTTTAATCGAAATATAGGCACATTGCATTAATATAAATACAACTTTGACATTTGGTGCAATTTTTTTAAAGTTCTAATATCATATAATATATTTATAAAGTAATTTTATATTAACTCAAATTCATTTCTTATTAATTGCGATTCTGCAATACCAGAGAGGATAATAATTCCCTTTTATCGCGATTTTCGGAAAATTAAATTAACAAGGAAGATACTAATATAAAACTATTACTGAACAGATATGAAAATAAAGTTTGCATATTCACATATATGTAATTTGCAGAATTCACGAAGAAACGAAATAGGGTGATGTGAGGCGTAATTTAATTTCTCTGTCGACGAATTTTTACTGCTCGACAAAATAGAATGGGTAGATCTCTTGACGACATAAAAGCGTTTTTAATAATGACAATTTTTTTTATAAAACGACACCACAATGAAAGAAATTAATGGTGTTAGAAAATTTGTATATGACACTAATGTTTTTCTGTCTTTCACTTTCTGCAAATTTTAACAAACATATGAACCCTGCATTTGATTACATTTTTTTAAAGCACCAACTTGCTCAAATTTTTTCTTATTCAGAAGGGAATCATCTTCTTTTTTAATTTATTTGTTATAGTTTTCTGGTACCTTGATATTAACTGTCGCGAGATAGCTTATAATAGAAGATATACAATAGACGATTTTTTTCTAGAATAGAATATAAAAAATTTTATCAATGATTAAAATTGCATAACAGATTTCAAGGGGTTTCAAAATATTTGAAACATTTGCACTTTGAGATTTAAAGAAAAATGGTTGGGATGGAAAATATCTTACAGGATTTCGAAGATTGTAACTGAATTATAGAGATTTTAAAGGATTTACACGAATTTGAGAGAATTACAAACAATTTTTGTGGAATTAAAAAAATTTTAATATTTAAAATATTTTCCCAATTTTTAGTATGATTTTATGTCATACCAAATTTTGAAGTATATCTCGGTATTTTAACGAGATTTGAAAGAATTAAGTGGACTTCAAAAGATTTAAAGGGATTTAAAGCGATTTCATTTATTTCACGGGAATTGAAATAATTCGAGGATATTTAAAAATATTTCAAAGCGTCTATACTGATTCTGGAAGCTTTCGTAATACGAGGGTAGTTCAATAAGTCCTTAGAATGACCAAAAAATGGCGCGCGAATCGCTCTAATCATCTGTTTTCAGTTTACGTGTTTTTATAACCAATTGAAAAAGAAAATTGTTCGTTAAGAAAAATGGAAAAAAACGAGTTTAGAGCGGTAATCAAACATTTTCATTTAAAGGGTTTAACTCCATATGAGATAAAAAATGAATTGG
>NC_046658.1:150420326-150433009 GCF_010883055.1 Belonocnema kinseyi
AGAGCTCCAAGGAGATTATGTTGAAAAATAAAAAAAAAATTTACCCAAAAAAATTGTTTTTATACTTCATTCTAAGGACTTATTGAACTACCCTCGTAATTTAAAGGGTTTAAAGAAATATCGAGATATTTTGTATAGATTTAAAGAAAAATGGTTGGGATGGAAAATATCTTACGGGATTTCGAAGATTGTAACTGAATTATAGAGACTTTAAAGGATTTACACGAATTTTAGAGAATTACGAAAAATTTTTGTGGAATTAAAAAAATTTTAATATTTAAAATGTTTTCCCAATTTTTAGTATGATTTTACGTCATACCAAATTTTGAAGTATATCTCGGTATTTTAACGAGATTTGAAAGAATTAAGTGGAATTCAAAAGCTTTTAAGGGATTTAAAGCGATTTCATTTATTTCACGGGAATTGAAATAATTCGAGGATATTTAAAAATATTTCAAAGCGTCTATACTGATTCTGGAAGCTTTCGTAATATTTAAAATGAGTCAGTGAGACTTCTGTATCATACTTGCAGCTGGATATCTCAACATCTGTCCAAACGAAAAATGTAAACAAAAAAATGTAAATCATTTCTCAGAACGCTTGTTCCCAGCCAAAAAAAAGTTTTCTGATGGATCAAAAACTTTGATTATTATATAGTATATGATTCGCGTGTTTATAGAATTCGAGGAATTCATGGAATTAGAAGAATTCGTGATATTCATAGAATTTACGGAATACATATAATGAGCGGAATTCGAGGAATTCACGGTATGAACAAAATACAAGGACTTCAAGAGATTAATGGAACTTACGGAATTCACAAAATTCAAGAAACGCAAGGCAAACATGACATTTACGGAATCCAACGAATTTAAGGAATTTACTAAATTCATGGAACTTAGGAATTCATTGAATCTAAAAAATTCCCCGAAATCAAGGAATTCGTAGAATTCAAGAAATGTACAGAATACAAATAATTCAAGAAACTCAATGAATTCATGAAATTCAACAAATACATGAAAATTATGGAATGTATGAAGTTCATGGAATTCTAAGAAATTCTTTAATACCATATATTCCGTGAATGTCTTAAATTCCGTTAATTCTTTGAACGATATCAATTCCATGTATTTTTTTGAATTACTCGAATCTTTTAATTTTAATGAATTCCACAAATTCTATCAATTTCACGAATTACTTTATTTATATGAATTCTGCAAATTCCTTAATTTCATGAGTGCCGTGAATTTTTTGAATTCTGCAAATTTCGTGATTACAGTCAATTCTGTGAATTCCTTAATTCACCAATTCCGCGAATTCTTTGAATTTCGTAAAATTTCCCAAGAACAGTCAATACTGCTAATTCTTCAAATTCCATGAACTCCTTGAATTTTATGAATTCCGCGAATTTCAGGAACTCGTTGAATTTCAGGTATTCCGCGAATTCCAGGAATTCTTAGAATTTCAGGTATTCCGCGAATTCCAGGAATTCTTAGAATTTCATGAATTCTGCGAATTCTAGAAATTCTTTGAACTTCATGAATTCGGGGAATTCCAGTAATTATTTTAATTTCATAATTTCCTGCGAATTCTATGAATTTGGTGAATTTTATAAATTCCGTGAATTCCATGAATACCGTGAATTTCATGAATTTCGTGAATTTCATTAATTCCATGTTTTCCAAAAATACCGTGAATTCAATCCATTCCGTGAATTCCATTATTTCATTAAATTTCTTGAATTCTATCAATTCCTTGAATTCTAAGAATTCGTTGAATTCCTGAATTCTAGGAATTCGTTGAATTCCATGAATTTCTGAATTCTAAGAATTCCTTGAATTCCATTATTTACTTGAAACACAGCAATTCCCTGAATTCCATGAATTTTATAAATTTCATTAATTTCATAAATTCCATGAATTTCATAAATTCCATAAATTGCATGAATTTCATAAATTCCATGAATTCCATAAATTGCATGAATTTCATAATTTCCATGAATTCCATAAATTCCATGAATTTCTTTAATTCTGTTAATCCCATTAATTTCGCAAATTTTGCGAATTCCTGAAATTTTTATGAATTCCTTGAATACCCCGAGATCCGGGGATTTCATAAATGCCACATTGCGCGAATGCCTATAATTCCTTCAATTCCTTGAATTCCATTAAGTCTGTGAATTTCAGAAACTTCGTCAGTTCTTTGAGTTTCACGAATTCTGCGTATTCTTTGAATTTTTTGAACTTCAATAATTCCGAAAATGCCATGAAATTCTTACATTCCATGAATTTCGCGAATCCTTTACCTTTCGTGAATTCCTTTATTTCCATGAATACCGTGAATTTTATAAATTTCTTGAATTCCGTGAATTTTATAAATTTCGTGAATTCCGTGAAAGCAATGAATTTGGTAAATACCTGGAATTCCCTAAATTCCGCGAATTCCGTGATTTTCTTGAATTCCATAAATTGTGTGATTTCCTTCTTCACAATTTTCGTCTTACAAACCCTTTAATATATGTATTGGAATGCTGATAATTTTAATACATTGTTTGAAATTTCACCTCACACTTGTATTGTAGAAGTCTTGTAGAAGTATTGTAGAATATAGGATTCCAAACGCTTTTAACAATTTCGGGTGAATCATTAAAAATTATTATTTTAAAAAAATATAATGTGACCTTTCCAGGCGTGAATCACAGCTCAAGTGCAAACCCTTCTGAATCACTCGACGGTTCTCGGTTTCTCTCACAACTCAAACAAATTTGTTTATTTTCGCTTGAGTCGGTCATTCCACTTGAATCCCGTTTCTCTCTTGCAAATGAATTTGCACGTCTTTCTCTGTTCCTCGGCTTAGGCCGCTAAATGCTCTGTTGTTTCTCATCCGTCGAGGACAAAAATAAAGTAAAAAAAAATTTTACAAGCCTGAGACAAGTGGCATGAAAAGCGCTGTGGACGACCATTCAGCCCATCTCCAACTTTGGATGCTTTATTTTCACAAAGACTTTCTAGTTGAAGCGGAAACAAGTAGAAGGTGGAAAAAAATTTTAATCATAACATTAATAAATTATAAACAAAATTTAAAATAGCAAATAACAAATTAAAGCTGGAAAATGCATTTTAAAAATAGCAATTCTATTACATGGTGTGCCATTTTTTATATATTTTATACTTCTTTAATGCATTCAAATTTTAATTAGATGGCGATTATTTACTGACTATTGTGAATAAAAGAATGTACAAATTAATTTTATTTTGTTATGCTGGTGAAATTGGTCAACTTGCTTATTTATTTAAAACTTTTTTTGGTTTGTTAGCACTTAGTTGTTTGTGTTCATAACCTAAGATCAAACAAATTACTTTAATATTGGAGCCTAACCCGTCAACTTTTATTCTTATCGTACTGAGTACCACTTTTTGCAAAAACATTTGAAATATATTTTTAATTAGAATAAAGAGAATTATTCATTAGAGAGTCTTGAAGCAAAGATTTCCACGAATTGAAGGCAAAAATGAAGGAATAGTGAATGTAATTGAACTTTCTAAATACCACAAGACACAACAGAATTTAAAAAAATATTAATCGATTATTTTGACATTTTATCAATATTTAAAAATATGTTTTTACAGCAAAACCTGTTTCTTTAATACAAGTCAGAGTTCATGCAAAAATATAAAAGATTTGTTGGTTCGTGACTAATCGATTGACCTATAATATTAATACATTTCATCAAAGAGTAAGGACGTTATCGCCATTTATATTACATTTAAAATCAATTTTTAAAATAAACATTTTTCAATTTTCATAATTTTAAGTTGGTGTGAAAATTGAAGAGATATTTTGATTGGAGCAGAATTAATTTAGTTATTAAATTGATATATTTTATTAAATTCATTCGTAATTTTTTAAACATCTGTTTTAAACACAAAAACTTTTTTATCGAAAGCAATGAAATTTGATTTTGTGAATAGAGAAGACGTTCTAATTATAAATTCTCAAATAAAATAATTCTTATAAAAGGGATAAGGTGCTACCGAATTTTCACCTTCCCTTTTCTGGCTCGAAAAATTACCATACGAAACACGAAATTTGATTTTTCTAATGTGACATTGTATTTACAAAAATTTTGTATTATTTTGTAATTTTGTATTTTTTGTACATTTATTTTCCTAAAGTTGTTAAAATTAAAACTTTAGTTTCTCTATTACTTAAAAAATTGCGAATGCTTCCAGCCACAAATCTGACTGACTTTAATACAATGAACAATTTTCTTATTTAATATTGAATATAGATAAGTATCAAAAAAATTTTTATAAATAATGACGAATGCGAAAGTGAGAATTTTGATGGATACATCACACAACATGCAGTATATGACACATTGTGTTTCAAAATTAGGGATTCATAAAATACAATTTCTAATCTCATAATTTGAGATACTATTTTGAAAATTATTTAATTATTATTCATATTGTTATTGTTATTATTTATATTGAATTCTAAGAATTCACGGAATTGATCGAATTCACGGAATTTGTGGAATACATAAAATTGATGAAAATCACGGAATTCATGGATTTCACGGAATTCATGAAATTCACGGTACTCATGTAATTCGCGGAATTTGTTAAATTCACTAAATTCATTGGATTCGCGGAAATTATAAAATTCAAAGAATTCCTGGAATTCGCGGAAATTATAAAATTCAAAGAATTCCTGGAATCCGCGGAATTCACGAAGTTTAAAGTATTTCTAGAATTCATGAAATTCTAAGAATTTCTGGAATTCTCGGAATACCTGAAATTCAAAGATTTCCTGAAATAGGCTTATGTGAATAAGATTTTGACGTCAGAAGATAATCCTCTAATTAAGTTTTCGGTACTAGTTAGATCATCTAGAAAGGCTTTTAAAATAAAAACAGTAATTTCATCATGACCTGACGACTTTTTACTTTCAGTTTCTTTTTACTTTCTGTACAATGTTTTGCATTAGTGAGAGCCTATTTTGATTTTATATCATTTATATTTATTTCATTTTTTATTTTTACAAATATTCAAATATGATTTGGTTATTAGTTTGTATTTTTTTATAAAAACTTTCAATCTAGTGTCTTCGCTGAAAATTTTAGTGAGCTCTGTTTTTTGAATCAATACTAAATATCGCTTCTTAAATTGTATAACTTTTAACTACAAAATTATAAATATTCATTAAAAAATAGTTATATGTTAAATACATTTGTTGTTAGGTTATTTGTCTAATATAATTTCGATAATTTTTTAAATAAATATAAGTCAAAAATACAGGGTTTTCCAATTTTGAAAAAGTGCTGTTTGGAATTTAGGAATTTCTAGAGCATCTATTGTAACATCTTGAACAACGCATGAAATAACTTGCTCTTTACAAAATGGGATAAATCAAATTTTTGGGAAAAAATAAATGATGATTGTTTCTGTATATTTCAAATAACAACCGTTCAATTAGTACCAAACTTAATGAAGCAAACAAACAGAAAATTCCTCAGGTTGAGCGTGTATCTATAAAATAAAAGTAATTTAAAAACAAAATTAAATTTAGATTCATTATGTAAATAATTCAAACTTTTTAAACTCCTGTATTTCATAATAACGCCCATCTTAATATTTTCAGCAAAAATAAGTTTCAGTTTATATTTGGTTCTCCCAGAAATCCTCATTTGACTGTACTAAAAGTGTTTTTTATTAAAACAAATATTTTGTATTTTGAATAGTTTAAAATTAATTTCAAAGCGGGTAAGCAATTGGTAGATATTTTTCTCATGTAAATTAGTTTTAAAAACACATTAATGCCTACATACCAAAAATTATTCTAAATTTTCAGAGTTTAAGAATTTAATTATAGTATGTCATCCAGTCTTGATAAGGCGCTACTTGAATGAAGTCATTCGATTTTGTTGATTAACTTGAAAAGATCCACTTACTTCTGATCTTCCATTCTCCCAACCACCTCGTTTAATCTTTCATATTCTCTCTCTTTTTTGTCTCTTTAGCTGAAGATTTTATGTTATTTTATGTTATTTTATCTTATGGTTTTCTGAACCAAAAAGAAACAAAATTCCACGAAAAGGGAAAAAAGTTCACCAGCTTGTTAAAATCTTTAACTGAAAAATATAAGTTTTAACTAATACGATAAATCTTCACCCAAAAAATTTAGGGTTTGAAAAGTTATTAATTAAATCAAGAAACCAAATTTCGGCAAATTTCTTAGAAAACTGTTCAATTTTCAACACTAATCTATGCATTTTTCATAAATAAGTTATATAATAATCAAATGGCAGAATTTTCTACTGAAAACTTAAAAATTAAACAAAACAAAAATCTGCTGTGCAGAAAAAATTCTCTTCGCGCATTACGCGCGCGGCTAGCCGCGCTCGTAAGTTTAAGCGCGCCTAGGGCGCGCTTAATATTTGCGCTCGATAATGTTTTAACCTCGCGTTACGCGCTCGATCTTTGTGCATATACTTTTTAAAACTAAAGTTGAAAGCATGAACAAAAGTAATTTGATGATTGTGAATTCTCTTTTGTTAAAGCTCCTTAGGCTTCAACGAACACGTTCTCATCAAGTATCTTGCACTTCGCATTCTAGTTTATCCCTGAAATTTTATATAATTTCCATAAATTAATATTATTATAATTCATAAATTATATTGTTATTAAAACAGACGTAGTTTCATTATCAGGTTTAATAAAAAATTCGCATTCCTAAAAAAATTTTGTTAATAAACATTTTGTTGCAACATTCATCGTTTTTCCATCAACTGAATTTGTTCATTTCGAATGTTCTTTTTTATGCATTTATATATTTGAGAATCTTTGAAATACTGTGAAATTGTTGCATGAGAAAATGTAATTTTTGGGTTTTCCATTATTTTGTATGCTGTAAAAATTAGAATTTTTTATTTTTCAAGAAAATACAAAAAGTTTTTATGATAGTTTTGTAGGGCATTTAGAAATAAAACTTTTCCTTCTCATGCTTTTTTACATATCATACGTTATTTGGCATAAAAGGTTCATTTTCGTGTATTTTTTGCAATTATGTAAATTCTGTAAATCTAGGAACTTTTGATTTCATGAAAAAAGGCATCAAGATAAGTTGTTCATTTTTTAAATACTATGAACATCCGTACAGAAAATTTTTGAATTTTGGAAAAAATAGTCTCAAAAATATTCAAAATGGGCTGACTTTTTGAATTTGATATCCGAAATGGTTGGCTACCTAACTTGACCTTTTGTTTAAGGGGTGTGTCAAATTTTACACAAATCTAATATGACCTATGATAAAAATGTAAAAACAAAAATAATAAAAATTTGTTTACTCTTCTTTGGGTAAAAAAATGTTATCTATTTATTTTTCCTTCGCTTGTGTCGTGTGTCAAAAATTTAATTTTGTATTTTCAATGCTTTTTATAAATAAAACGAGAACCGCGTGTCAATAAGTTGTTATGATAATCTTCCAGGGCTATCGAAAATTATCATTTTTCTTTTCCAGTACTATGAACAAGTGTACAGGGAATTTTTGAATCATGAAAAAATGTAGAATCAAAAATTTTCAATACAGGCTTACAGATACACAGACAGACACATTTGTAAAAACCTGTTTATCGGATTCAGGGGATGTCAAAACGTTGATATTGGACCAAAACTGCGGGTTCGGTTTAACACAAATCTAATACCTCCTCTGATGAGAATGTAAAAAAAATAATTCAAAAAAACTCATTGTCAAAGATTCAGTTGAATTTTTAAGTGAATAGTTAAATTTTATACCAAATATTTGATTTTTTAATGAAAGAAATATTAATTTTCTACAAAATACTTGAATTATCATACTGCAATTATGAATGTTTAGTAAAAAAGTTTATTTTATCCAAATAGTTGAATTTTTACTAATATTGAGAAATTTTAAGTGAACAACATTTCCAACCAAATAATTTAATTTTTTTATTAAAAATATAAATCTTCTGCCAAAAGAGGTGAAATACAATAAAAAATTATTAGCAAAAAACATTCATTTTTAGGTAAGCAATTGAATTTTCGTCCAAATTTTTTTAACTGAGCCAAAAGGGCAAATTTTATACAAAAAATTTTAATTTCAAAGAAGAAAATTTAGTTTTTAATAAAATAAATAATTTAAAAATATTTAGTGGAATTTGTTTCCAAGCGGTAGAAGTGTCAGGACAAAGACTAATTTTTTTATTAACAGTTTCCTTTTGAGCACAAAAATATAAATTTTTAATAAAATTGTTAATTTTCAACACAAATTTGAAACCTTAAATAAACATGAATAATTTTCTACCAAAAAGTTGCACTTTTTGTCTAAAAATAGAAAGTTTCAACTAAAAGGTATGAATTTTTAAACCAGAAGTGTTAATTTTTTTAAAAGATTTGAATTTTCAACATTGAAACTTTCTTAAATTTAAGATAAAAAAAAATTCTACTAAGTTATTGAATTTTCAAAACAAAAAAAAACTAATTTTTCAGAAAACAGTTAAATTCTGATCCACAAGTAAGGAATCTTCAAGAAAATTAAGGAATTTTGAAACAAATAATAAAATGTTCAATTAAATAATAATATTTCGAAACAAATGTTGAATTTTTCATTTAAGTTGAATAGTAGAATTTTCAACCGAGAAAAAATGAACTTGACTGAAATAAGCTTGCTTCGTCAAACTAAAGCAGTTAGACTATTTGAGAAATTTAAAAAGATAATATTCATTCAATTAATTAAAAGACAAAATTGTTAAATTTTGATTGTCTGAAAAACTAAATAATCTTACAAATTGTTCTCGAAATATAAGCATTGTAGCGGTGCCATTAAAAAAAGGCATTTAAAAATAAGCGCGATAGATCAGATAAAAGACAAATAACAGCAGTTAAATAAAATAAATTCGCTGAACAATTTTAATTGTTTAAACACTTTAAATTGGTTTGAACATTTAAGAGTATTCTTAGACACCTAAGTAATAACAGATTTGGCTCAAATTTAAACATAATTCTTTTGTGAATTCAGACAAAGTTTGGGGTCGGGGACAAAGAAATTTAAAAAATAAAAAGTTAGGGCAAGGACTTTGGTGAGTTTTAAGAGCAGAAGAATTTAATGATAGTGTCTCGTCCAGAAGTCTGGGCAAATGCGCTACTTGAATAAAGTCGTTCGATATTGTCGAGAAACTTGAATGGATCCACTTAAATCTCATCTTCCTTTCTTTCAAATACGTCGTTTTATCTTTTTTATCCTCCTTCTTTCCTTTTCTCTGTAATGGTATATTTTAGAGTTGAATTTTTTGAATTTATTCTAAAAAGGTTTTTTTCTATTCGATTTTGGGTATCGTGATGCTGCTATAAAAATAAAATCTACCAAGTCTTTTTCATTTCCCGAATCAGTATTTCTTGTTCACTATGTTCTCTGAGGTCTAATCATTCGGAAAATATTGTAGACCATAAAAAAGAAAATTTAAGATTTTTTATGTTTTACGTACTTATTTTCTATTAATTGTTAAACAAAGATTTATCTAATTTTTAAGATTTAATAAAAATAATAAGGGTAAATTTTGTTCTGAATTTTAAAATATATTTTTCTCAAAACTAATAAAAAAGGCAAAATTCTTTTGTTTCTCCAGTTTGAAACAAAATCTAAATACTCTGAAATTGGAAGCAAAATAAATAAGAAATTCATTGATTTACCAACTAGTTCCAATTTCACTTTAAAAATATTTATATAATAAGCAGCAAAGAAACGAATTTTTAACAAAATAGTTCAAAAGTAATCCGAAGGGGATGATTTTCAACTAAAATGATGAATCTTTAACTAAAAAGTGAATGTTCGACTAAATAGTTAAATTTTCAACAAAAAAAAATGATGAATCATTGATACAAGAAAATGAATTTTCAGTGAAAGACACAAAAGTTGATTTTAAATATAAAGATATAAATTTTTAGCATAAAAATTCATTTTCAGCGGAAAATATGAGTTGTTCTCCAAGTTGTCTACCAAGCTATTAAAATGTCAAGTCCAAAAGACAAACCTACTACAAAAAAGTTAAATATTTAACCAGAATATATGAACTGTCAGTCAAAAATTAATTTCGGACATTTTGTACATAATTGTTCACTTTTAATCGAATGGGAGCCTCTTTTTTCAAAAAGACAAGTTTTGTCCAAACAATTTTTTTTCGACAAGAATATATGGGTCATTCCATATCCGATTTACAACTGAATTTTGTTGTGTTATAAATTTCTTTTTCCTTATTCCTGAAAGGAAAAGAATGTCACGTTTTTATTTATTTCACCCTGATATGACAAATTTCAGAAATATTGATTTTTTTGTCTGTCAATCCAAAAGAATCGGTTCTTTTTTTAATGTTCCGTAAATTTTCCAATTTTTAAACTCAAAAAAATTGCACCATAAGGTAAAATAGTGTAATATGGTTTACTTGAAAGTCCATCATTGAATATTTAAAATTCAGTTTTTTAATCATTTTTTTGCAACAATTTTTAAACAACTAGTAATATTTAAAAATTCTAATCTCTAAATAAAATGATTTTTCGTACAATTTTTTATTCTAGTATCTAGAAAACTTTTTTAAAATTTAAAAGTGGACAGTCAAATATTTTGTGAAATAATAATTATGTGACCGCGCGCACGACTCGTTGCAGGTGGCGAGAGTGAAGCACGGAAATATTTGAATGTCCACTTTTGAATTTTAAGACAATATGCTAGATACTATAATGTAAAATTGGGACAACGAAATTATTTGATTTGGAGATTCTTATTTCGAAATATTACTAATTGTTAAAAAAAAATTATAACTAATTTATCTAAAAACTGAGTTTTTAATCACGAAGCATGGGATTTAAAGTTAACTACATTGAATTATTCTTTCTTATAGTGCAATTTTTTTAGTAAAAAATTGGACAACTCACGAAACATTTAAAAAGAGCCGACTTTTTGGGTCGACAGATGAAAAAATCGATATTTCTGAAATTCTTCATATCAGAGTGAAATTAAAAAAAAATACGTGTCATATTTTTCCTTTTTAAGAAAAAGGTAAAAGTTTTTAATAACAAAACAAAATATAGTTGTAAATCTTACATGGAAGGACCCATATCTATTTTCAACAAGAAAGTTAATATTCATCCAAAATGGTTGGATTTCAACCCTAAAAAGGCAAAAAGTTTAACTGATAACCATAAAATATGAATTTTTAATTAACAAATTTTATTTTGAATTGAAACTTGACTTTTTTTAACCAAACTAGTTTTATTTTCTATACAAAAAAATCGAAATAAAAAAACTTGAATTTGAGAAAATGGTGCAGATTTACTCTTTCAATTATAATTATAATAAACGTTAAAAATGATACATTAACTTACATACAAAAAATTCTAACTAAATTAAAAAATATAAATTTATTGACGATATTGACGATGTTCTAATTTGGCTTTGTAATTTATTCGGAAAAGTCAGGGATAATATTTCAGTTGAAGCTTAAATTTAAGCTCAGCTTAAGGCCACCATGTAGGAACCGCTCATTGCTAAAGCTAACGATTTAAAGCAAGCTTTGAGCTTAGCTGGCTAATAAAGCTTCCCACCAATTGTGAATACTGAGAGTTATAATCTAATGAATTGCAAAGTTTCCATTGAGAATTATATTAATTTCTATTTTTTTAAATTTCTTAATTTATAATCGTATGCATTGCAAATTGTGGATTGATAACACTAATAATTTTTAAACATTAAAAAAAGTTCCATATTTTTTGTAAATTTCTAGTTTAATAAATTATAAAGTATGGATTTAAAAAATAATATTTTATAAATTTTTAGATTTTTTCCAAATTTCTAAATTTATAATCTTACGGATCCAAAAGTTTAGATTAATAATAATGATAATTCCGAAGTCAAAAAATGTATGTTTTTTAACTTGTGAATGTACAATGTAATTAGTTATGAAGTATATTATTAATATATAATCATTTCTGAATTATATATATATATTTTTTTTTATTTGTTGTCGTGCATTTCCGAATTTAAAATGCAATACAAGATCATCAGAGAAGGTGTTAGATTATGAAAAATTTGACCCCCCCCCCCCCTAGTTTGTGTAAAATTTCCACGTTTTGAGACCCCCTGCATCCGAAAAGCAGGGTTTTATGAATTAGTCTGTTTGCCTGCCTGTCTATCTGCCTCCGTGTGCCTCTGCCTCTGTGTGTCTTTAGATTTTAAGTAAAGGTCAATTTCGTTAGCCAGCCATTTTGGATAGAACTGTTAGAAGTGAGCGTATTAAAAAAATATTTCACACCACTTTTTGCAAGATTCAAAATATTCTGTACAATTATTTATAGAACTCAAAATGAAAAAAAAATTCTCAAATTGACTTTTTTTGATAAAACCAAAATTTACCAATTATAGCATTTATAAATTTCAAAAACACACACAAAAATGAAAATTCTAAGCCAAATAACACACTATATGAAAAAAGTCACGAAAATAAAAATGGTGCTTTTTGAATGCCCTACAAGATAATCATAACAGCTTTTTAAATTTTCTTGAAAAATTACAAATTCAAATTTTGACCGCATAAAAAAAATAATCGAAAATCAAAAATTACATTCTTCTATTCAACTATTTTACAGTATTTTAAAGATTCTCAATTA
>NC_046658.1:150433109-150439576 GCF_010883055.1 Belonocnema kinseyi
ATGCGGCTTTGTGGCACGCCCAGGTATGTATAAGTCTCTCCAGCGCAAAGGTGTCGTATAGCGCTTCTATCAACGAGCTCAGGATCTTTAGGGATGCCATTAGGTTTTCCTCGCGTCAAATAAACCTTGGCGCATTTTTCTAATCCAAATTCCATTCCAATTTCCTTAGTATAACGTTCGGCAATCCCTAGAGCTAGATATAGTTGCTCTTTGTTTTTAGCATAGATCTTAAGATCGTCCATGTAAAATACATGAGTGACCTTGTACGTTCGATCTCCAGGTTTACCGCACAAGCACCCGTCGGAATGTCGAAGTGCTAGAGATAGTGGCAATAATGTTAAGCAAAAGAGGAGTGGGCTCATGGTATCTCCCTGAAAGACACCTGTCTGAAAGGTGACCTTGTTAGTTGTCACACGATTTTTTCCAGATGAGATAGTAAATCCAGTCTTCCAAAGTGGCATCAATCTCTCTATGCACGTAACTATTTGCGGATGAACCTTTAAGATTTCCAAAAGACATATGATAAGTCTATGGTAAGTCGAATCAAAAGCTTTCCGATAATCAATCCAGGCCATCGATAGGTCACGCTGGTAGAATGCTGCATCTTTGCAGACACATCTATCGATGAGCAGGTTCTCCCGACATCCGCTACGCCTTTCTTTGAGCCTCGTTGTTCATACATTTCTTGCCACACAGGTTCAATTGCCCGCACAATCCTATCATTTAGGATAGCTGTGAATATCTTATACAGTGTGTTCAGACAAGTGATTGGCCTGTAATTCTTCGGGTCAGCTAAGTTGCCTATTTTCGGAAGGAGTATTGTGCGCCCTTCCACCACCAACTCTGGAATCGGCTCTTCCGACTTTAAATATGAGGTGAAAATACAGGCTAAATACTGATGGGTTGAAGGAAACTTCTTCCACCAGAAGGTTTTGATACAATCTGGTCCCGGTGCGGAATAGTTCTTCATCCCTCTTAATACTTTTTTCACCTCCTCGGTAGTGATGGGTGGACATTCTTTATCAGGTGTGATGAGGGCATCACATAGCTCCTTGAAACTATTTATATTTTCTGAGTCTTCGTCCAGTCTATGCTGAACTTCGTAGACTTCTCTCCAAAATACTTCGACCTCTTCTGGTTTGGATGGGTGTTCGACAGTAACTGGAGGGTCTTGGAAGAGTCGAGATGGGTCAGAGAGAAACTGTTGATTTTCTCTGACCCACCTCTCCCTCAGCTCTAAACTTCTCTTAGCGTCAGATAGTATCCGTATTCTCTCAACAATATGCTGCCTGATAGTCAGCAGCTTTTACTTGTTAAGTGAACATTAAGGAAGTTGTCGTAAATTTTATAAAACATTGAATCATACACTTCTAGAAACATTTACTACAAAAATAGATAAATAGGCTTCATCCTGGGCTCATTTTCTAAAGAATTTTTATAGCATTTAATCCTTTATAGAGAAAAATGATAGATTTCTTATATTTAAAATTAAGAGAACTTATCAATAATAAAAAAGAGGTAAACTTAAACTTTTGAACGGTAGTGTATACATTACATATAAGCGTTTTGCAATTCATTGGGAGATAATGTAGAAGTTAAAAAAAGGTAAGGCTGATGTGTATTCCGTGTGTGTAAAGTTTAAATCGTAAAAATAAAATTACAAATAAGCAGATTCAGTTTTTGAAAAACCGGCAGAAGTTGAAATAAAATTTTTAATGTTCAATAACAATGTTTTTTTAAATGCGCGGTTTTCAAACGATACCATGAAACTACGTCTATTTTAATATCAATGCATGTAATGATATAGATTTTATGTGAATGATATAGAATTTGAGGGGCAAATTCGAATGTAATGAAATCAAAGACTGTTACGTTGTGAAGGTACCATCTTTTGAAATGTAAAGAAAGCGAATTTTATTTTTTGAGTTCTTAAAGGCTTCGAAAGTGAAAATAGAAAATATACAAGCTAGGCAATCCTTAAGCTCAACTTACTTCACAAACTCCATAAAAGTTTATAACTTGATCCTTCTTAGTCGTCGAATCCTAGAAAAACGCACGTTCTAACGATAAACTTTACTGCCTTGTTTTCGTCAATTTAAGAATTTCTAAAAGCTGAACCGATGCATCTATGCTAACAGTTAGGGCCTTAAATCGTGCCAGAAAATCAATTATTTTCAGAGAGTGTGGTCAAGATTAATAAACCTTCCTCCAACTCTGTTACCTGGGTTTTTCTAAAATCTACGTCACAAAAAAGGATGTTTCCAAATTTCCCTACTGTCGTTTCTATGATTAAATTTACCATAAACAAAGACACATATTGATAATGATAATTATTTCTAAATTTTTATTTTTTGTGAATTGCTAAATATATATCATTTATATTTATAATAATTTAAAATAAATCTATAATTAAATGAATCACTAAATGTAAATTTATAATGATAATTCTTTCTTATTTTTTATCTTTTCTGTAAATTTTTGAACTAATAATTTCATAAATTGAAAACTTAACATTGATGATAATAATTGTTACTTTTTTCGTGCTGTAAATTTGTAAACTCCTAATATAATAACCTGCAAACTGTAGATTTATAATAATAATCGTATTTAAATTAATTAATCAATTTTGTAGCAAATTTTTTAATTTCTGATCTGAAGAATTAAAAAATGTGGATTGATCCTGCTAATCATATATAATTCTTTTTTCAATAAAAAACATTATAATCTAATGACTTTTTAGTGTTATTTTATGAAAAGCATGATTTTTAATTTTTTTTTTCAAATCGTAAATTTCTTAATTAATAAATAAATAAACTGCATAACGTATATTGATGATAATAATTATTTAACATTTTTTATTTTTATTGTAAATTTTTCAATATATAATCTAATAAATCGCAAAATGTAGATGAATAATGATTATTGCTAATTTTTTCTTTGTTTAATTCTCAAATTATAATCTATTGAATTATCAAGTGCAGATTGATAGTACTAACAATTATTTATCATTTTTCTTTCTTATGAATTTTTAAATTTCTAATTGTGTTTGAAGTTTTGTTGTCGTTTTAAATTTATAAAGTACAAATTATTAATAATATAATGAATTTTAAATTTTCGATTGATAATAATATTTAAAACTTTTTTTCTAATTTTTGTTTTAATTTCTAAACTGTAATCCAATATATTTTAAAGTTCGGATTTATAATAATAATCATTCCTAATTTTTTTTCTATTTGAGTAAATTTCTAAATTCATAGTCTAATGAAATGCAAAATGTAGATTGATAATAATAATTAATAATGCTAGCTATAGTTATACATGTAGCCGTATATCAGTATTAATGCAATCATTGAAAATTGGTCTACTTGCATGTTCCATAAATACAAGTCCCTGTAAACGGCGTCCACTATCAGTTAACATTCATTAATATTCCCTATCGATACTTGATTAATCCGATTGATGGAATAAGCATTTTCCAATTTTCCGCATATTGAATGTTTGCTCAATGAGATGTATTCCACCATGTGAAAATAAATCTCTCAGCGTCCGATAAACTATTTCGTATGTATCATTTAAAACCTTTTTGGATTGTATGCATAGCAGGCTTCAAATGACAAAATTCGCTAAAGCAGAGAAAATAAGGGGACTTTCCAGGAAAGTCGAGAAAGAAATTCTTTCAAGTGAACTTAATACGGGTTCTGAATATATATTTTATTTTAAGTTTTTTTTCAAGTGAAAAAGACAAATTTTCAACAAGAATTAACTCTTCAGCCAAAAAAGATCAATTTTCAACTAAAATTAAAATGGTTAAATTTTTATTTCAAAAGTTAAGTTTTTGACTAAAAAAATATAAATTTTGAACAACGTGCTTTTTATTCGCAACCAAAAACTGAGCAGAGTGCATTTAGAATGAAAACAAAACTTTTAACCAAATAGTTGAATTTAAAATAAAAAATATTAATTCTAAACAAAAAATCTAATAATTTATGTTTTAACGTAAAAGAGATTTTAATTATAAATCGGAATCAGCAGGATTCAACAAAAGAAGAATACTTTCAGCCAAACTTTCAACCAAACTATTAAATTTTCAAGAAAAATATAAAACAAAAATTCTAATGATCAATATTTGAACTTGAAAAAAATTTTAATTTTAAATCGAAAACAGTTCGTTTGAACAAAATAGTTTTATCCCAAACCAAGAAATATAATTTTTGAAGCAGAAATTGAATGGTTGCATTTTTAGTTTTAAAAAAATATGTATTTTTCAAGCCAAAGGGTATATTTTTAAGGATATATGTCATCTTTCCACCAAGTAGTTACATTTTTTACAAAAAAAGTATGAACTCTAAAAAAAATTCTAATATTTGATATTTAAACTTAAAAAAAATTTTAATTGTGAATCGGAATCAGCAGGTTTTAACATAAGAACAAATATTTTCAACCAAATAGTTATATCCCCAACAAAAAAAAGCATTTTTAAAGCAACAAAGAAATAGTTAAATTTGAAATTTAAAAAACTGTTTTTCAATCCAAAGAGTATATTTGAAAAAAATTAGGTCAGCTCTTAACCAAGTAGATGAATTTGCAAAACAAAAAAAAATGGATTTCCAACAAAAAATCTAATAATTGATATTTTAACTTAAGAAACAGTTACATCCTTAAGAAAGAAAGATAATATTTTACCAAAAATAAATGGGTACATTTATATTTAGAAAAATAATGTTCAATGCAAAGAGTCCATTTTTAACAAAGTGGTTCAACTTTTAACAAAATAGTTGAATTCTCAATAAAAATTCTAATACTTAATGTTTCAACTTAAGAAAATTTTTTATTTTAAAATCGAAAACATTTGGTTTTTACAAAAGAATTATATTCAACAGAGCAGTTGTATCCTCAAGAAACTAAATAAAAGAATTTTCATTTAACACCAAAAAAATCTCATCAGAAAATCTAGTAATTTATATTTCAACCAAGAAGTATAATTTTCTAAGTAAAAATGAAATGATTGCATTTTTTGATCAAAAAATTTATTTTTCAATCCAAAAAGTGTATTTTTT
This sequence comes from Belonocnema kinseyi, assembly GCF_010883055.1. Classification (NCBI taxonomy): domain Eukaryota; kingdom Metazoa; phylum Arthropoda; class Insecta; order Hymenoptera; family Cynipidae; genus Belonocnema; species Belonocnema kinseyi. Next base: position 150,438,167 of record NC_046658.1, read on the forward strand.
GAAAACTAGTTAATTTTCAACCAAATAATTACATTTTTATAAAAAAAACCTAATAGTTAATATTTCAACTGAAGAAAGTTTTTAATTTGATATCAGAAACAGTTGGTGACATCAAAAAATAGATTTTTTAAACAAAATATTTGTACCCTCAACCAAGAAATATAATTTTTTAAGAAAAATGTGAAGGGATATATTTTCTTTTATAAAAACTAATTTTCACTCTAAAGAATGCATGTTTAACAAAGTAGGTAAACTTTTAACCAAGCAGTTAAATTTTAAACGAAAAATATGAATTCTCAACAAAAAATCTTATTAAATAATTCAAATATAATTGATAAACGCTTATACAAAAATCATATCTAAAAGTTTTTCATGTTTTACTTTCTATTCCTAATTATTTTGTTTTACAACTACTGACCTTGCAATCAAAAATATTATATTGTGATTTCAAAAATTTGCATGGAGTAAAAGGAACGTAAAAAACGAAAGAAGAATTAGGTAATGATAGATTAAACATATACATAGTCAAATTTATCCGATTCAGTATTAAAACGATTATGCTGCATTATTTCTGCTTTTAGTATTTTAATGCAACGTGTGAAAAATTTCGATACCAAAAAATTCAGTTCGACTTTATTTTAAATTAAATAAAATTTTTAATTAAAATTAAGTGGCAGAAATACGTTCAACAGTACACATGCAGCCTAAAAATGCAAACCATTAAAAAAAACAAAAATATAAGGGCAAATCAAAATACTACCTAGAATGTGTTTATGCGAAATGCCTAATCGAGATAATAAGTGGCTCTGAAGTTGTGTATGCAAAATGCTTAATTGAGATATTAAATTACCTTCAATTTTTAACGCAAAATACTTCATTGAGATAATAAATTACCTTAATTTTTTGCAAAATGCTTAATTAGGACAATTAATGACCTTGAAGTTATTGTGCAAAATGCTTAATTTAGATAACAATTGACCTTGAATTTGTCCACGCAAAATTCCTAATAAAAATAATAAGTGATTTTGAAGTTGTTTACGCAAAATTGTCAATTAAGATAATAAATGACCTTCAATTTGTTTACGCAGAATGCTTCATTTTGTTCATAGATGACTTTGAAGTTTTTTTCATACAAAACGCTCAATTGAGAAAATGATTTACCTTGAATTTGTTTACGCAAAATTTTTAATCGAGATAATAAGTGACTTTGAAGCTGCTAACGCAAAATTGTCAATTGAGATAATAAATGATCTTCAATTTTTTTACGCAGAATGCTTCATATTGATCATAGATGACTTTGAAGTTTTATTCATACAAAACGCTCAATTGAGAAAATAATTTACCTTGAGTTTGTTTGCGCAAAATTCTTAATCGAGATAATAAGTGACTTTGAAGCTGCTAACGCAAAAT
>NC_046658.1:150439676-150449498 GCF_010883055.1 Belonocnema kinseyi
TGTTTGCGCAAAATTCTTAATCGAGATAATAAGTGACTTTGAAGCTGCTAACGCAAAATTGTCAATTGAGATAATAAATGACCTTCAATTTGTTTACGCAGACTGCTTCATTTTGATCATAGATGACTTTGAAGTTTTTTTCATACAAAACGCTCAATTGAGAAAATAATTTACCTTGAATTTGTTTACGCAAAATTCTTAATCGAGATAATAAGTGACTTTGAAGCTGCCAACGCAAAATTGTCAATTGAGATAATAAATGACCTTCAATTTGTTTACGCAGAATGCTTCATTTTGATCATAGATGACTTTGAAGTTTTTTTCATACAAACCGCTCAATTGAGAAATTGATTTACCTTGAGTTTGTTTACGCAAAATTCTTAATCGAGATAATAAGTGACTTTGAAGCTGCTAACGCAAAATTTCAAATTGAGATAATAAATTACCTTGAAGTTGTTACCGCGAAATTCTTTATGCAAAATTTCGAAATATAATTTAATTACGTCATGAGGAAAATTATAGAAACTTAGCACGGGTACAAAGCACTTCAGCCGTAAAATGTCCAGGACGAAGATAAAGTAGAAACCTTGATAAGTAAATCCTCCGCTTATTTGCTGCTGTCATTCTTGATATTTTGAATATCTCCTCCTGTTATTTTACGACAATCATAACTGGCCGACGTGTTTGGCTCTACAATAAAGCAGTACTACAGAGTATGTGACACTTGGGGACATAAATCATAAAGAAAGGAGCCTGCTTTTGTGTGTGTGTGTGTACAGGTTTGCATTGTACATATATGTATGCGTTTATGATACTGGTTGTAGGGTAGGAAACATCGAGCTTAAGGGAGAAAGAGAGAGAAGTAATGGATGGAAGAGATAACAGAGGGTTGGCGAGGGTAGGAACTTTGGAAGGAAGATTTATGCCAGAGAACCAATGTGCCAAATACTACAAATCAGTTATAGCTAGTCCCTCTCGTACTGCCTCGTAATTTTGTTTTTCTTCTATAGCTTTTCGGACAACGAAATGCGAGAAAAATAATTTTCCTGAAAACACCTACAGGAGAAGTATAAATTACTCAACACCATGTTGAGTAAATCGGCATTAAACTCTTTTCCTACAAATGAAATTTTCTGGAACGCCGACTGAAAAATTATTATTATTATTATTGTCTTGTCGGGCTGGCCATTTAAGTCCCGTAGCACTCCAGTCAAAAGCTATTGTACTATGACTTTTTGTTTTCAAACGAGTGTAAAAGAGAAGTTTATAAAGGAGTCAGTTTCGCTGCTAAAGTATCCTTTATGTTCTCTAGCATGAGAGCAAGTACCGCCAGAAGACTCCACTGCACTGAGTAACGACTGTTGAAAAATTTCTTTTTTTAAGGTTTTTTTTTTTAATAGTGATAACCCGAAGCTGAATCCGACTTTAATAGAAGAACTCGCATTTGTAAGGAAATTTTGCGAGGGGAGTGGAAAACTGCAGAAAACCACCACCCAAGTTTAGGCCATTTTTGGTAGTCAAGTTTCAAGGCCGACATTTGACTTTGCTCATCAATTTATTTTCAATTTTCAAAAAAGAGGTTTTTAATAAACTAGTTTAAAAGTTCGAGTAGCGAAGCCCAAAAATTACGTTTGGAAATAGGTTGAAGGACTACTCTGTTAGGTTGAAGGACTACTCTGTTAAAAATTTATCTTTTGGTTGTAAATTCATCTTTGCCGGCACAATAATAGTGTTTCACGCTTGGTTGAACACGCCTCTCTTTACCGTAACAGCAACAATTCTCAAAAATTCAAATTTCTGGTTGAAACTAAAACTATTTCTACAACATTCATTAATTTGTAAAGATTCATAATTTTTCTTAAAAATTGTTCTTCAGCGTGGCAAATTGAAGCAGTTTTTTTCTGAAAATATATCTATTCAATTTTTGGTTGAATATTCATCTTTTTGGCTAAACGTCATGATTTTTTATTAATATATTTTTTTAATTGAAAAATTATCATTGCAGTTGAAAATTAATTAATAAAAATTAATTTTTTGGTTCGGAAAATTAATTTTTCTAACAGAAAAATTAACTTTTTAACTATATATTTGAAGATTTGCTTTTTTTTTTAGTAAGTCTCTTTTAATCGAAGAATAATCTTTATGGTGAAAATTCTATCAGTTCGGTTATGAGTTAAACAATTTACTTAAAAATTAAATTTTTTAAATGGAAAATGCAAGTAAGTTTTTACACATTGAACTGATTTTTTTTTTATTCAAATAATTTTTTTATCCTCATCTCGTTTTGTTGAAAATGCAACTTTTTTTCTTTCAATGTATTTTTTTCATTGGAAAATTCGACAATGAAGTTAAAAATGCATTTTTATAGGCTGTAAATTAAGCCCTTTGTTTATAAATTCAACTATTTTTTAAAAATAAAATTTTGTTGTCAAAAATATCGTATTTATATAAAATCATTAATTTTGATTGAAAATTTAACTGTTTTCTTAAACAATTCGTAACTTCGTATTAAAAAATTATCTTATCTGGTAGAAAAGTAGTCATTCTCGGCTGAAAATTACTTTTTTAGGACTTTGTAAATTTTCGTTTGAAATTTGATATTTTTCATTCAAAATATGATATTTTCTATTTAAAAATTTATTTATTTTATTAAAAATCCGTTTTTTTGTCGAAAATGAATGTTATTGGTTAAAAATAAATTCACTTAATTGTTAAAAATAAAAAATAAACACTTTCGTGTAAATTAAAATTTTTGGTAAAAAATTAATTATTAATTATTGAAATTCATATTTTTCAGTTGAAAATTTATGTTTTTTATTGAAAATTGATCACCTTTAGTTGAAGATTTATGTTTTTGTCAAAAATTTGTCTTTTTGATCGAAGATTAACCTTTTTAGTGAAAAGTTCATCAGTTTGGGTAAAAATTTACCTATTTGGTTGAAAATTCATTTTGTCATAAAAAAATTCAACTAGGTGTTTCAAATTTTAATTTCTTTGTTAAAATCACACTAATTTTTTTACTGCCATCTGTTTTCGTAAAAATGCAACTGCTTTCCTTAAATTTTAATATTTTTTGTTGGAAAATTCGACCATGTGGTTAAAAATGAATCTTTTGTAGGTTCTAAATTCAACTATTTTTTTAAAAATTCAACTATGTCGTTCAAAAATAAGTTTTGTTGCAAAAAATATCGTATCTTGTTAAAATAATCTATGTTTGTCGAAAATTAATCTTTGTTCTTAAAAATTGTACCTTCGGTTAAAAAAATATCTTTTGTAGCAGAAAAGTAATATTTTTTGGTTAAAAATTATATTTTCAGGTCTTTGTATCCTCCAGAAAAATACCTAAGTCCATTCGCCCGTCATCCTTGTTTCCAAGTAGAGGAAGTGATGGGAAATTAATAGAGGGAAGGAAGGAAATGTAAAGCTAAGTTATAAGTAAGGAAGTAGGAGAAATTATGGAAAAAAAGAAGGATGTTGATAGAAATTTATATAAAGGGTCGTATTTAAGGTAGGAGAAATTAGAAGAAGTTAAAGGAAGGGAGTAAGGAGAAATAAGAAGAGAACATGAAGGTGTAAGAAGGGCAACGAACGGTTGGAGAAGCGAGAGAAAGTGGGGAGGTTAACCAAGGGATAAATCTAATAAAAAAAGTAAGGGCAAAACTCAGTAGGAGGAGGGATGAAAAATTTTGCAAGAGGGAGTAAGGAAAGTGGGGAGAAATAAAAGAAAGGATGTAAGAAAAAGTAAGGAGAGAGGAAGAAGGGGAAAGAAGGTCAATAGCGAGTTACGGAAGTGAGAGACAGTGATAAGGGTAAGCGAACAAAAAATTTAGAAAGAAGAAGTGGGACAAAATGTAGGAAGGCGAAAAGGAAAATGTAATAAGCGAAAGTAGGAGAAAGAAGGAGAAATGAGGAAACGTAAAATAGGTTGCGTGGTGGCAATGTAGAGCAGGATAAAATGGTTTAGGAAGGGGAAGCAAAGTAGGCAAAGGGAAGTTTAGGAGGGAGATTTGAATGACCTAATTATCGCCTAAAAGGGCTATGAAAGCCATTTTTGTAGGCGTATGTTACTACAAAGCAGAATCTCCTGGCCTAATGTTTTAGTTCTTCTCTCTGAATTGTCGCTTCAGAAAAACATCAGTGACTAGCTTTTCCAAAGCCATTACCAAAATTGCTCTCCTCAAACTCTCGCGAACTCAAAGTTGTACCCACACACTTCTCTCTCAAAACGGAAGTCGCCCATATAGAACAAAGTGGAGTAGTTTGCTTAAGCCCTCTGTTCTCATTGTGGCAGAAAACTTTGAAGCTGTTTCACTTTTAGAACTTGGAATTGAAATTTAGAATTTATTTAAGGAAAATTCAGTATCAATTTAAGAAATTATTTACCAAGCCTTTCTTCATTTCGTGAGGGTCGTAGAAAAAAATTATTACAAGTTTGAATTTGTTCATAATTAATTTAAAAAATTTTAAATCCACAGATACTACACTGAAAGAAATTTTGTAATAATACTTGATGTTTCAATATTCATAATTGATCTAGTCGATTACAATTTAGGGAAATCGTGTAAATTTAAAAATTATTGTTAACTTAATTAGAAAACTTTACAATTAGAATATGAAAACTTAAAATCTTTAGAACAAGAGTCAAAGAGAAACTGAAAGTATTTTTATTTTCCGTGATAGACGCTAACAGAAATTGTAATCTTCAGTTGAGGAAATTGCAAATCACTATATCAAAAAATCAGTGATTTTATTTCTCGACAAAAAGGTTCTAAATCCCTTCGAAATTAAAAATTTTTCAAATCGTAACTGTTTCAGTTCGAAAGTCTTCATATGAATTGAAATTAATACAATATTATTTATTACGACCATTTTATATTTAAATAAAATTTTGAATAATTCATCGATTAAATATTTTCAATTCAAAGTTTTAGATCTTTCTTTATATTTTTTTATTGATAGATTATTTTTATTAATGTTTTAGCCATTGCAAAATGCAAACGTGCGGCTGAAACTTTATCAACTATTTTCAACTTAAAAATAACTTCATAATAATATAGTCGTAATTAAAGGCTTTTATTAAATTGAAAATATTTTCTAAGTCTATATTATTCAATTTTCAACCCAGTTAATTTCAATTTTTTAATTTAGAAAAGGAATAAGTACTTAATATTTTGCAATATTTTACTGTTCAGTTAAGACGAGTAAATTGAAACTAAATATTTAAAAGTTAACAATTTTAAACCGAATCGTTTTACATAGAAAGCTTCGAATCCCTAGAATTTCGAAGAGTTTTAAAACTTTTAGCGTTACAGTTTTGATTGTTCTATTTAAAAAATATTTAATTCGTAAATCAATTTTCAATCAAGTAATTTTAAAAGAAATTTGAAAGTTTTGAAAAGATTTAAAATGAATTAAAAAATTTAAATGATTTTAATTAATTTAAACAAAGTGTGTTAACATTTTTTGTCAGAAATCCTAAATATATTTTTGAATTAATCTAATTTTCCCTACAATTTGTAGAAAGTTCTGCAAATTGAAAAAAAACCTTAAAATCTTTTAAGTTCTTTTTTGATAATTTTTTAAATCTCTTAAAATCTTTTCAAATTTTCTGTTACAAGAACTATTCAAAATGAAAAACGATTTTCAATTTTTCTAGCAATCTTCAGAAAAATCTTCAGTTTGTTTTGAATTCAGAGGTGGGTATTTGCATTACAATTTCGGTACGAATAGCCGAATTTTGTCGGTACACACACTTCGTTTAAATTATTTGAAATCATTTCAAGTTCTAAATTTAATTTTATTCTTTTTAAATCTTTTTAAATATCTCTCCAGATAACGCTATTTTTTTCTACGAATATTAAGTGTTCTATTGTTATTTATAAATTTAAATTTTAGAGAATTTTTTTTAATTTGCAGGATTTTCTAAAAGTTGAAGAAAAATTCAATTCATTTAAAAATATATTTAAAAGTTTTGCGAGATTTCTCAAAGTATTGAAATAAAATTGTTAAGCTGCTAAGGGATGTTTAAGCTATTTAAAATAAAAAATAATTGAATTTCTCATTTAAGAACTGTTAAGTTAAAAAAATTATTTTCCAATTTTTAATGTATATTGAAAATGTTAACGTGGTTTTATATTTTCTAAACTTATTCTGCATCATTAAACTCTATAATTTATAAAAGTTCTAAATTTGGTAGTTTACCTGAATTTCATTTAACATTGTTCAGTTGTAAAGTGTTAGTAGCTTCCATTAAAGAACAGAGCTTGATTTTTTAATTTCTTTGAACGTGAAAAATGTTTTTTTTACTGGGAAAAAACCCGAAAAATAACCGGGAATTTCTTTCTTTGAATAAAACGGTCACCCTAAATGTGAAAAAAAAATATTTTTGCGAGAAGGGGTCCCTGTCATTGAATGAACTCTTCTAGACACAAATTGTTTACAATAATAAAAATAATAAATAGTTCATTATTTATTACACGAATTATACATAGTCATAGTATAATACCACTTTTTAGGATGTGTCAAATCAGAAATTGGCGTATCACAAAGATTTTTAACGTTTTTAAAGATTTTAAAGTTTTCAAATATTTCAAAGACGTTAAACTATTAAATCAGGTTTTTACAAATTTGAGAAGATTTTTAAGGTTTTAATAATTTCAAACTAACATCAAAGATTTCACAAACAAATTTTAAACTAAGCATTCACAAATACTTTATAAAAATTTCACAAAGCTTTCAGCTATTTTCAAGATTTTAAGGATTTTAAACATTTTACAAGAATTGAGAATGATTCCAGAAAAATTCACAGAAATTTCAAGATTTCACAAAGATCTTAAGTACTTCAAAGGATTTCAACGAATTCACAAAGATTTCAAAAGCTTTCAAAGATTTGATAAAGATTTCAAGGATTTCAAAGAGGACTTGTGTTTGAAAAAAAATGAGATATTATTTTATTTATAGCTCTTTTTTCAAAAATGTTTGGCCTTGTAATTGTATAACAATAAACTTCATTTATAAAAAATTTGTATTAAGTTGGCGGCACCTAAAATTTTTTACCCAGCACTGTTCCTTGTATTACCAAGCCGAATGTGAGGCGGGGACTAGGTGACTTAAAAAAAATTAAAAACCTATAGATATTTTTGAATTTATTTCAATCCCAGTTTTGACCTTATTAAAACAAAATATTTTCCTATTTTGTAGAACTTATATTAATTTTCCTAAGTAAATTTTGCATAGATTATTAATAAACACTATACTACTTTTTAATATACATACCCGGTTTCCCTAAATCGTAAAAGATTATACTAAACTGTAATATCGGTTTTAACGTATTTTGTAACTAAATTTCTATGAGTGTAAGTTCGAAATTAAAAATGATTATTAATTTGTTTCTTAAATTGTTTTTAAAAAACGTTTTTTTTCTCAAAAACAACGTTTTTCGATTGCAGCTTTGAGTTTTTGATAAATTCTTAAATTACAGTAGGTTTCGAATGATTCCTGAATTTTCATTACCATAAATTTGCTTCTCATGAATTATAAATTCTTTAAAAATGAAGGCCTTCACTTCTAAATCATACGGTTCAACCAAATTTAAATTTTTAACGAAATAATTTTGTAAATTTCAATCCAATCGTACTGAAATTCAAATTCTTTAACAAATTAAGAAACTTGAAACTAAACATATCAAATTTAAGCTTTAAACACTTAAAAATTTTGAAAGGGAATTCAAATTTAAAAATTCGAAATGTGTAATATATTTGAATTCCTTAATAAAATTATATCCGCGCTTAATAAAGAATTTCCAATTGAATGATACAACATTTATTTCTTTAATGACGTATAATATTATAGGATTTACAAAATTAATATTGAATCAAAAACGAAATGTTGGTGATTTTTCGTACATTTTTTATTATGATTTAAAAATGATAAAAATAAAAAAAGTCGACAGAGTTCATCACTTTAGTTGAAAATCTATTGTTTTTAAAATTCATTTATTTTATGAAAGAGCCATGTCTTTCTTGCTTGAAAATTAATCTTCTCGCTTGAAAATTCATCTTTTTGTTTTAAAATCGTATCACAATTGTAGTGCAAATTCGCTTATTTTTCGTCGAATATTAATTATTTTTAATGAAATTTGAATTTGCGATTCTTGGTTGACAATTACATTTTTCGTTAAAACTTCATATATTTTCTTGAAAACTTATATTTTTGGTTAAACCTTTTTACTTATTTTTTTGCGATTTCAAACCGCTTCGATAGCCCAAATTAAGAACCTTCCGTGACCTACAATAACCTAGCAATGTATTTTTTAAATTTTTAACTAAATTATTTGTCTGGTTATTAATCGCGTTTTTAAAACGCGCGAATCGATCTATTTAGGAATTCTCATTGAAAGTTGATATGTTTTGTAAAAAATTGGTCGTTCATATAAGAAAGTAACTTTTTCTTTCTTAAAAATTCATCCTTTTCATTGAAAATTAAACTATTTTTGAAAATCGAGTTTTTTAAAATTAATTTTTACCTAAAATTTCTACTAATTTAGTTCAAGAATAACTTTGATCGCAATTGAATTTTTTTGCACGAAAATTACTTTTTTTTTATTGAAAATTGCACTCTCAACTAAAATAGTTGAATAATTCTTTTTATTGATTAAACCGTAAGGTCTTTAATTGGGTACTTAATTTTTTAATTTGTTGTTGTAAATGTATAATTTTAGTTAAAGATTAAACTTCTAGATGAAAGTTTAAAATATTTCTTAAAAATTGATTTTAATCAAGATGTATAACTTTCGTAAAAACTTGTTTATTTATTTTGTTCCTAATTTTACTTTTAAATATTTTGTTAAAAATTCATGAATTTTGTTAGAATTCTTTTTTTTTGTATACAAAATTAATCGTTTTGCTTTAAAATGTATATGTTTGCTTGTAAATTGAAATATATCTATTAGAAATTTAACTATTTTGTTGTACATTAATTTTCCTTAGTTTAAAAGCAATATTCTTAACTGAAAATTTAACTGTTTAATGTTTGAATGTAAATTCATAATTTGAGATGAAAAATAAATTTTTTAATTAAAAATTTAAATATTTTATTTTTATTATAAGTTTATATTTTTTATTTTAACATTTAATGATTTATTTGAAAGTTTGTACAGTTTGTTAAAAATTTATCTTCTTGGTATAAAATTCATCTTCGTATTAGAAAATTAAACTTCTTGGTTAAAAATTGCACTGTTTTCATAAAAAGTAATTTTTTAGTTTTACATGCCTCATTTTATTTCAGTTACTTAATTATTTTTAATTACTACAATCATATTTTTGTCATTAAGAAAACTTTTCTTCAAAATAGTATTTTTGTTCATTAATAAATATGTAAAACTTGAACTATTCTGATGAAAAGTCTATGATTTTTGTTGAAAATTTGTCTTTTTAGCTGAAAACTGTATTACTTTGATGGAAATTCGTTAATTTTAAATAGAATACTCATTTCTGACACAAAAAATTTGAAAACTTTATTTTTTTCGTTGAAAAGTAAATTATTTGGTTGAAAATAATTTTTTGGTAAAAGATACATAATTTCAGTGGAAAACTAATTGGTCTGATTGATATTTCAACGCTTCCATTTTTTGACGTAAAGCTATATTTGTTTGTGAAAAATCAGACTATTCAAACTGGATCGTTGAATTACTTTTTTTTTCTTATTTGAAAAAAAGTTTCAAACATCTAAGAATGTCTTAGTTATAGAAGTGAAATTTACTGTCACTTCCCAGAGTTTCCAACCAAATTCATCCAAGCGGTACTTTCACAGTTGTTTTGTTCT
>NC_046658.1:150449598-150453661 GCF_010883055.1 Belonocnema kinseyi
TTAGCTGAGGATCCCGAGATTTTGCAGAATAAATCTTGACGATGCACATCGTCAGTGACCGCAAACATTTGCTTTCCACCAAGTACTCATACTGAGTAAAAAAAGTTAGCAGAGCTTGAAAAAAACTTGACCCATGAATTATTTCAGGTTCACATACCTGTTAGGAGCCGTCCATAAACTTTTCTGATAATCATTTTAAAAGAATTCTTATTTTTTTCTTCGTTTTTTGAAAACACATACTTTCTCCCTTTTATACGCTTAAGTGCGAAATAAATAAAAGGAAAATAATTAAATGAATTTTTTTGATCTAGTGCTTTCAAACTGATATTTTTTAATATTAATTTTTATTTACAAGTTGTGAAAAAATTTCTCTCAATCTCCGCTGGGATCCGAACCCAGGTGTTTCAACTTTCCGATCTGATGCTCTTACCCACTAAGCTACGGGAAGAAGAGATTCATTTCCTCCCGTCCCTTACAAGTTGAATTCCGATTATGCTTGAAAGATTATTTTTTTTCAAAATTTCGAACGTTTTATATTTTTGACATTAAGGGTTTGGCCAGATAAAATGTTTTAAATAATTTTATATTGTAATTTGTGAAAGACGGCTTTCAGGCTCCGCTGGTATCCGAACTTAGGTTTTTGAGATTTTTAAACTTTCCAACTACGATTCAATCTGTAAGATTTCTAAAGGAATTAATCTCGTTTCTCTAGCTTAGTGGATAAGAGTATCAGGCCGGCAATCTATGAAACCTATGTTCGGATTCGAGTCGAAATTTAGAGTAGTATTTTTACAATTTATAAATGAGAATAGAAATTTTTGATTATAGAGCAACAGATGAAAAAAAAACAAATACCATAAAATTATTTATTATATTTTTTATCACGTATCTCTGCAGCTTATTGGGTATAAAGAGCATCAGATCGACAGTCTGTAAAACCTGGTTTCGGGTGTAAGTCAAGTTTAAAAGAAATTTTTTCGCAATTAGGAAATTAAAATAAAAATTTAAATTTAAAATATATATTTTAGAGCAGAAAGTGGCTTAGTGGATAAGAGCATCAGACCGGCAGTCTGTAGAACCTGGGTTCGGGTCTAAGTCGAGTTTGAACTACTTTTGAACTTTTGGTTGACAAGTCTAGTGTTATATTTTTGATTCAGAATTTTTTTCGTTTGGTTGAAAATTGTAGTATTTCATTAAAATTTTTATTATTTTGTTAAAAATGCAACTATTATATTAAAAATCTTTTTGTTGTCAAAAATGTAGCGACTTGATTGATAGTTGAACTTATTTCTTAAAAATGTATATTTTTGCAAATTTATCTCCTTGGTGGAAAATGTAACTATTCTATTTTTGCGAAATTCTTCTTTTGAGCCGAATATTAAAATTTTGGATTGAAAAATCATATTTTAAAATCATATTCATGTATTTTATTAAAAGTTCGTTGTCTTTGGTCAAGAATGAATCTTCTTGGTTGAAAATAAATGAAATTTCTTGTTACAAGTTGATGAACTTTTACGGAAATTCCACTTTTTAATAGAAAATGAACTTTATAGTTAAGACAATTATATTTTGGATGGAAAATTTAACAATTGTGTAGATTTTTCCTTCTTTTGGGTTGAAAAATTCTATTTTTTTGTTGCAAATTTAACTACCTGCTTCGAAATTATGTTCTTTATTTTAAAATGTAAGAACTTTGTTGACAGATAAATTATTGTCTAAAAGTAATACTTTTAACGATTCACCTTCTTGGCTAAAAACGTAACTTTAAAAAAAAATTAATACACCAGGTTAAAAAATCATCCTTTGCGTTACGCTTTTTTTGCTTAAATTTCATTTTATCTTAAGATTCATAATCTTAGATAAAAATTCATCTCTTTTGTTGTAAATCTAACTATTTTGTAAAAAATTCACATATTTTATTAGAATTAATTGATTTAACTAACTACGTAACTCTTTCATTTTTACTTCAAAAATTATATTTTGTATTGAAAATTAATCACTTGTACTTGAAAACGTACTTCCTTTTTAAAACTTCATCCTTTTTGGAATGAAATCTAATGGTTTGGTTCTAAGTTATTCTGGTTTGATTGACAATTGAACAGTTTGTAAGAAAATTAAACTATTTAGTTGAAAATCAATTTTTTCGTTTAAAAGTAGCAGATAATTCATTCCATTGGGTTTAAAATTTAAGAATTTTAAAGAAAATTAATTTATTTTGTTAAAAACTTGTATTCTTTGCTAGAAAATTAATCTTCTTCCAAAAAGAACATCTTCTCTTTTGAAAATTCAACCATCTAGTTCTAAATGCATTTTTTTCAAGATTCACCACCTTGGTTGAAAATTTAATAACTCCTTTTTTCAAGAAATTGAACCTCTGGGTTGAAAAATCATTATGTGGATCAAACTTTTTTTTAAAGATTCATCTCGCTTTTTTAAACTGTTACTAATTTTTTTAATTTTTCCTTCCTGGTATAAATTAATTTTCTTAATAAAAATATTCTTGTTAAGTGGGACGATGGTCGTGGGGGCTAAATCTTAGGCTTTGGACCCACTCCTTCGGGCGGGTTCGATTCCCGCCTCGCACTCTGGAAGAGTCTCGGTGGCCCATGCGGTGAACACTAGCCTAGCAAGGGAGTTGTTCATCTCCGGAGAGTCGTGGGACCGGTACCTCTAGAGAAAAAGGTTTTCTCTAAGTACTTAAGGATGTTGCTCTTGGTGGTTCGGAACCCACCTTAAACTGTAGGTCCCCCTTCCACCACCAAGTAAGTGTGTGGAGGGTGTGTAAAGGAATAGAGAAGGTGTAAGAAAAAATGTAAACCCTTAGGGGACACATTAGAAGCTTCCACTCAAATATTCTTGTTTACTTTTAGGTTAAAAATTAATATATTTATTAAAACCGGCATATTTATAGATGAATATTGTTTGAAACTTGAACTATTTTGTTAAAAATAACGCATATGAATTCTTGAAGTGCAATCGGCTATAAATAACAGGGTTGTTTTTATCAAAACCAAACTATAATTACGTAAAGTGATATTTGTCGTTCAGTCCAATTTCCTCTAGTCGTGTGTAATGGATCAATTTCAATTATCGGATAAATTGGGCGAATTGCTTATCATGAAATGCAGGTCATTGAATTTAGTGCAGTTCCACGTGGTGATTAAATACGAATATTTAACTAATTAAAAAAAATTCTACAAAAATTTAAATAAGGGGCTGAATTTTTGAAAAATCTTTTTTTTATGCAAAATTTTTGAAAAATAGGATGACTACAAAAAACGTTTTTTGGTAGTGGAATTGAATTTCCATCTTGCATTAAAGTAGATAGCGTAAACTATCAACATTTCTAGCACATTCTCTGATTTACATACAATTTACATGCATTCAGTGGAATTTTAAATTGTCAGAGTTTTAATGCATGCATGCAGCTGGTACCACACTTCCACACTTGTGCTTTTCCAACTTTATTTCCATTCAACGACACATTTTTTTCTGGCATAATTGGCATATAAGAAAAATATTCATTGGTACGAAAAAAATTTATTTTGATTTCAAGAAATTTCATTCCAAAGAACTTTCTTTGTTCTAAAGAAATCATATAAAACAAATATTAATATTATCATACCTAATAATATTTACTGATGAAACAATTATATAGATAAAGTCTATAATATGCCAAACAGATATTTAAGGAAATAGTTAAAGGTTAAAATGAGAAAGATAAATTTCAAACTAAAAGAAGAATACCTACATTTTCAATTAAATCATTTTAAAATGTATTTTAGAAAATATGAAAAATAGGCGCTGAGCGCCTATAACGATGGGTATTATACTCTATTTCCCCCCTCCTTCGATTCTCCAACTGACTATTCACTTTCCGACAATCACATCCCTAATTCACTTCCCCATCCTCACTTTGCTTCCCCTCACTTATCCCTTAACGCCCACCCTACCCTCCCTTCTCCTCCCTCGCTAACCACTTGCCCCACAAACCCTTCATACTGCTCCCCACCACCCCTAACTTTTCCTTCCTCACTTCCCTCTCCTCACTCACTTCTCTCTC
>NC_046658.1:150453761-150454997 GCF_010883055.1 Belonocnema kinseyi
TATATTTAGTCGGGAGTGGTGCTGACTGAAAACAGATGATTTGGAGCGATTCGCGCGCCATCTGTTGGTCATTCTAAGGACTTATTGAACTACCCTCGTATTTTGATGACTTCAACAGTTTTTAATCAGTAATTAAAATCTGTTTTCATTGAAACATGATAAATTACATTTTTCCGCGGGAAATAAGTACTTTTTTAGTGCAAATTAGTCTACCACCTAGATTATTCAATAATTTAGTTAAAATGTAATTTTATTCTTCAAAGATTTTTATTTTAGTTAAAAATACCTTTTTTAGAAGAAAATTTAACTAATTTGTTGAACGTTTTAGATGTTCTTCATGTCGACCTGGGTAGTAGTTAACAAAAAGTGTAGAAGTTTTTTTGATAGCTAGTGAAAATTTTGACACTTTTTATTCATGTTTTGAAATATCGTAGTTTTTTATTAAAAATTTCGTTTTCGAAATGAAAAATGAACTGTTGCACTTAAACATAATTATTTTTATTAAACATTAATTTTTGTAATTGATCTATTTCGTTCCTAATTAGTTTCTTTTTTGTAGAAACCTAATCTTCTGTTAGGAAATTATTTCCTTTTTGTAAATTTAGTGCCTTGGTTAAATTACTTTTTTAAAATTAAACGATTTTTTTTTAAAGTATCCTGTTTCATTAGGATACCACTTATTATTCAAAAACTTATATATTTTGTTTGACTTCGAATATTTCAGATTAAAAATCTAATTCATTTTCTTTGGTTAAAAATCGATATCTTTTGTTACAAATTTAAGATTTTTTTTGAAAAATAGATGTTCATTTATTGAAATTTTAATTTCTAACTCACAATTTAACTGCTGCAGTTCAAGATTCATCACTGAAATTAAACATTAATTTTTTGGCTTAAAACTTTGACTATTTTGTTGCAAATTTACCATTTTTATGTTTTCGTACCCCCGGGTTGAAACTCACAGTTTTGGTTGGGCGTTCGTCCGTCTGTCCGTCCATCGTACTGATTTCTAAGGAGTGGAATTCATGGAATGGTGAAGAAGTGAGAGGAAGAGCGGGGAAGAAGTTTATAGTAAGGGTGGGGGAGTGTGGAAGTAGCAGTGAGAGGAAGTGGAAGTGAGCGGAGGGGGTAATGATGAGTGGTTGTGTTAGGATGGAGAGGATAGTGAGGTCGCGAATGTGCGAAGAAGGGAAGTGCGAAGAGGGAAGTGAAATTGAGGGTGGAGAAGGAAGGGGG
>NC_046658.1:150455097-150466036 GCF_010883055.1 Belonocnema kinseyi
AGAGTGGTCGCCTCTGAGGCTCTTTTGGCGCGCATAAGTCGGAATCGTGAGGAATTTTTTCGTCGATTTGTGATTGTGGATGAAACATGGATACACCATTACTCCAAAGCGATTGACCAAGTGTATAGAGCTCCAAGGAGGTTATGTTGAAAAATAAAAAAAAATTTACCCAAAAAAAATTGTTTTTATACTTCATTCTAAGGACTTATTGAACTACCCTCGTATATAAATTTTTAAACAATAACTTGAATTTTCAACAAAACTAGGCACTTCTGAAAAAATTTCTTTAATTTTCAACAAAATAGTTCAACTTTAAGCCAAGTAGTTGAATTAGCAACAACGAAAATTGATTTTTACCTAATATATTAGGTTTCTACCTCAAAGAAGACTTTTCAACAATTTTCAAAATTAGATTCTTAAAAAAAAGTAAATTTTCAACCAAAAATTCACTTTTTCACATAATCGTAAAATTCTTTAGAAAATAGATTTTGAACTAAGACAATTATTTCATAAAAAAATTAATTTTCATAAGGTTAGTTGTAGGAAATGTTTAATCAAAATAGTCTTTTAAACCGAAAAATAAAGGTATCCTAAATTTAAATGTTGAAATCAATACGCCATAAAATCATTTATTTTTAAAAATATTTCCTTTAATTTTCATTAATTCCAACAAAATTAGTCAGAGGACTTTCAAGGTTATTTTAAGGGTAAAAATAATTTTTTTGAAATTTTGACATAAAAACAATAGTAATCAAAGACTAAAACTTCTTTTTTGTCTAGAAGTAACTCACAGTAATCTGGAATAATTCAAAGCAATTCACTTATAATTCGAGTAATTTAAAGTAATCCACTTATACGCCAAAGTAATTTACTTGAAATCTAAAGTAATTGTCCCGAAATGCGGTTAATCCACTATTAATTTCCAGAAATCGATTTCTAAACTAGAGAAATCCAGTTTTAATAATCTTTAATCCACTCTTAAATTGCATTTTTTCAGGTAATGCGGGGCAGTCCACTTGTAATTAAGAAAAATTAATTTTTAATCTTAAGTAATGCAGTTCTAGTTCGAAATAATCCACTTTTAATCCAAAGGAATCCCGTCGTAATCCAAATAATTTTAAGTAATTCAGGTCATCCACTTTTTAACCAGTAACTTGAAGTCATTTAAATAATATAAGAAATTAATTTTTAATCCAGAGTAATTGTAATACTCGATGTAATTTATATAGACCTTCCTAATAGTTTTCAACTATAATGTTGAAACTTTGCTTGTTGATTATGAGTTTTTACTTCGAAATTCTACCATTTAAATATAAATCAAAATAATTTCTTAAAAATTGTTGGCTCTAACTATAATAAACTTATTAATTAATTTTTGTCGAAAGTTTTGACTATAACTAAACTAGTTGAATTATTGATTTTGCTTGTTTAAAAGTGAAGTTTTTGATCAAACATTTAACTACTCAATTTTTCATTGAAAATTTATCTTTTTAGTTGAAAATTAAACATTTTCGTCAAAATTTAAACTCTTTTTAGAAATCATTTCTTGGTTCAAGATGCATCATTTTCGTAAAAATTGATATCTTTTGTGAATAATTTTACTATTAAGATTATTTTAGTTAAAAATTCTCATCTTATTTTTAAAATTAAAATATTTTGTTAAAAATTGAACTATTTCGTTCAAAATTTATGTATTTTGTCAAATATTCCTGTTTTTTTAATAGAAAATAAATGTTTTTGTTTGAAAGTTAATATTTGTCCATTCAAAATTGAACCATTTTAGTTAAAACTTGAACTATTTCATTGAATGTTCGTTTTTTTTCTTTAGATGCAAAGTAATGTTCTCAAGTAAAAATTGAACTGTTCCATTCTTGAATGTCAATTTATAATTTTTAGTTGAAAACCCAACTATTTGTTTGAAAATTCATGTATTTTCTTGAAGATTATTTATTTTTACTTAAAAATTCGTTGTCCTTTTGTTTGGAAATTAATTTTTGCAACTACAAATTTATTCGTCTCATTTTTTATTGTAAAGTTATATCTTTAATGAAAAATTGAACTATTCATTTGAAAATGTCTGTGCGTTGTTAAAAATTGTTAAAAATTTTCCCAATGAAATTTCTTTCGTAAAAAGTTGTTTTTTCAGTTGAAAATTGAACTTCATCGTTAAAAGTTAAACTAATTTATTCAAAAATTATTTTTTGGTTGAAGATACATTATTTTAGTCTCAAATTAATCGTTTTCTTTTTCAAATCAACGATTTCAATAAAAAGTATTTTGTTTAAAATGCATCCTCAACTAAAATTTTAACTATTCCAGTTGAAGATAAATTTTGGTAAAAAAGAATTTTTTTTGGTAAAAATTTAACAAAATTTAAATTAGATTAAAATCCAAATTAAAAATTCTATTTAACGTCCAATAATCATATTGATGCAAACTTCTGTTAAAAAAAAAACAAGAATCCAACGACCGAATTTGGACTACAACGAATAAACAAGAAAAAGGCTCCTAAAGTACTCTGAAAAATAAAAAAAAAAAAAATAATTTTCGAACAAAAATGAAAAAGAGGAAAGAAAAATGAGAAGGCAACTAACCACATCCCCTTCCTTCTTTTTTCTGTCCTTCGACTTTTCCATTTTTATTACTATCAAATTACAATAAAATATCATTCAAAATAAAAAAAAAATAAAATGTAATTACCAAAGTTTCACCACTCCTGCAGTACCCTTGACAAGGCAATAAAAAGTAAACAGGTAGAAATTGACAGCTCCGAAGAACAGGTGTTCTCTCGTTGATACCTCTTTTTCTTGATTCCTCTTTTTATTTATTTCCTGATAATTATTTATTTTTTATATTTTCAGATTACAATAGGAGCCTTTTTTTCTTCGTTGTGGTCCAAATTTGGTCGTTGGAATTTTGTTTTTTTTTTAAAACCAGTTTGCCTGAATTTTTTTGTGCTCTCAATTTATTCTTTTCGCTTGAAATTAAAATACATATTTTGGTTCAAAATTGAACTTTTTGGTAAATATTCTTTTTTTTAGTTGAAAACTCATGTTTTAATTGAAGATTTCACTATTTCATTGATTAATGGAAATATATATTTTCAGTTGAAAATTTCGGTATTTTGTTAAAAAATTATATATATATATTTGTTTCGAAAAAATTAATCTTCTCGCTGAATTATTCATATGTTTAGTTGAAAATTCGTTACTTTTTTGCCTGAAAATTGGACTATTTAGTCCATAACTTTTTCTATCTCGGATTGGTCCAATAAGTCAAACGAAAATGACTATCTTCGCGTGATATTAAAGAGTAATTATTGATTTGTATTTGATATTTAATTGTTGAAAAAATGTTGAGCCTTAGCTCTATTTACCTAATATTAACAATAATAAATGCAATTTACAAACAATTCTTTTTTTCTAGTGTGTAATACGTGTTAAACTTCCTGACGTTTGTGGAACACCTTAAGGCCACGTGACAAGTGTGTCACGTGACAAGATTCCTACCTTACTAACACTTTTTTTATTTCCTACCTTATTTTCAAACAAAGTGCCACATCATGTTGAAAATTTGGGATAATAAATAAGAAGCAATAAGTAAAGGTGGGCCTAATCCTACATTTTTATAATTATGAAAAAAGTTTTTTGTAATTAATTTTTTTTTGCTTTTTTCATAATTATTAAAATTTGGTATCTGATCCACCTTTCGCAGTGCTTCTTATTTATTATCACAAATTTTCAACTCGATAGCGCTCTTCGTGTGAAAATAAAAAATTGTCGGTAATGTAGGAATCTCATCATTGGACCTTATTTTCAAGCGCATTAATAATTTGTTTATTTGAATAAATTTGGAAGGGATACGCTTGAAAATTCTAAAAAATGAGAACACCCTGATCCTCATGCGTAATGCTTGATTGGTCCCTTACAATTTTGAATTACCCAATAATTGGCATTTGCTCGTTGCCAGTCGGCACGTTTAGATTGCTTTAGAGAAGGTTTGAACGCTCGGTTTCGCCGGTTTCCCCGGAATTGCTAATTGTTAACTCGGCTCTATTGATTCGATGCTTCGAAGGCGTCGACATAACTTCTATCCACAGAATGTGATAAAGCAAAAAGCTCTCACACTCTATTTCTTTTACCTGCCCTATTGTGCTCTCCTAGCTTTTATTTTGTACCATGCTACGGAGAAATAAAAATGGTGCATTGTCAATTCTAGGGCATATCACAAATGGCCATTGTTATAAAAAATGAATCGCTTTTTTAACAGAACAATATTGCAGAAAATTATTCATAATTTTGATTGCTCAAACTTTTTAAGACTTTCAACTACATTACAGTATACAGATAAGAATTAACAATACTGAATAAAAGAACTCGTAGTTTATTAACATCTAGAATTTCAAATTTTTTTATTCAAAAGAATTTTTATAATCCTCTCCAATTAATAAAAATTTAAATAGAACTTTAATTTTAGACAAATTTTCAGCAGAAAATTCTTGTAGAGGAACCTCGGAGGATCCTGGATATGTTCCCGGAGCACTTCAAAAAAATTTTGTCGGTCAGGATCGCGTCCAGAAACATATCCAGGGTCCTCCTTGAATTGGATTCAATTAAATGACAGGCGTCGATAAAATTATAAATTAATTATTCTATTTCATCCAAAAGGGTAGTTAATTAATTAAATTCTGATTAAAAATTTTTTGTTGATTACTGGTCAAATAATTTTGTCAAGATGTGCAAATTCGTGTGCAGGATCGCGTTTAAAAACACGTTAAAATCCTCCTTGAATTGGATTTGAATTTAATTATAGGCTTTGATAAAATTATAAATTAATAGTGATTTTATCGAGCAGGATCGTTAATTAATTAAATTCTGATTTTAAATGTTTGTTTGATTACTGGTCAATTAATTTGCTCCACATGTGCAGATTCGTGTGCAGGATCGCGTTTAAAAACACGTCCAGGATCCTCCTTAAATTATACTGAATCTAATGATATGCTTTGATAAAATTATAAATTAAGGATGCTATTTTATCCATTAGGGTAGATAATTAATTAAATTCTGATTTCAAATTTTTTGCTGATCACTGGTCAAATAATTTTCTCCACATGTGCAGATTCGTGTGCAGGATCGCGTTTAGAAACACGTCCAATATCCTCCTTGAATTGGATTAAATTTAATGATAGGCGTCGATAAAATTATTAATTGATAATGTTATTTTGACGATCAGGGTAGTTAATTAAATTCTGAATTTAAATTTTTCGCTTATTACTCGTCGAATAATTTGTTCAAGATATACAGATTCGTGTGCAGGATCGCGTCAAGAGACATGTCCAGGACCCTCCTTCAATTTGATTAAATGGAATGATAGGCGGCGATAAAATTATAAATTAATGATATCATTTTATTGGCGACGGCAGTTAATTAATTAAATTCTGATGTTAATTTTTTTTCTGATTACTAGTTAAATTATTTCCTGAAGAAACGAGAAAATGTATGTTGTGGCCTCGGTGGTATAATTGGTTGATCCTCCAGTCGTTAACTGGCATTACAGGTTCAAATTCCGGCCCAGGCATATTTTCTCTTGTTCTTCAGAAAATTAGTTAAACAATAGTCAGAAAAAATTTAACATTAGAATTCAATTTAAAAAATTATAATCTAATTTAAATTCCAATAGTTGAAAGAATTTATAAATTTGTGGGCTTTAAAAATACTTGAAAATTAAATTTATTCTATTTGGAGGAAATTTATAATTTTATTGTAACTTCTAAGTTTTCCCCTTTTTAAAAGAATTCTCCTTTATCACTATTTGAAAAAATTACCCTATTATAAAAAAACGGAGCTTTTTACAAATTTTAAGGAAATGCTAACTGGAGGTTAAATTTTACTTGTAATATATAATTCTACATTATTGCTCTCCACCAAAACCTATACGTACAACAATTTTTACATTTATTTTTGGGGTCTTAAGATTCAAAAAGGATTTAAAATTTGCAAAGTTTTTCACACATTTTAAGTTAAATATGGATTTCTTCTGATTTTAAAATAATATCTTGGATTGTTTCTCAATAATGAAAAAAGAATTAATTAATTTTTTTAATTTTGATTAATCAATTCTAGGAACATATTAAAAAAGATTTCAGAAAATTTTAAAGGACCACCTTAAATTTCAGAAAAGAATTTTGAAGCAACATTCTCAGTGTGGCAAGATTACACAACGCTAAAAAAATTGTAATAATTTTGAAATATATTAAGAATTTTTTAAAACATTACACAAAATTTCCTACATTTCAAAAAGATTCAGAAATAACTTTAAATGCAGAATGATTAAAACAAATTTTTTAAAAGTAGATTATTGAAGATTAGGAACAAAAAACATAGACGATTTTTAAAAAATTTTAAAGGCTCCAGAATTTCAAATAACTTATTTTAATAGAAGACTAAAGCAATTTTAGAACATTGGAAATTGTCTTCTAAAATTTTTAAAAAGAATCTTTAAGATTTTTTAGCAACATTATTCAATGTGCCAAGATTACGCACGGCCAAAAAAATCATTTAATTTTAAAATGTATTTAAAAGATTTAAAACATTACAAAAATATCTGTTATTTTGTAAAGATAAAGAAATTATTTGTATATCAAAATTATTTTAAGACATTTTTAAAAAGTGTAGATTTTTTAATATTGGGCACAGAAAACTTGGACGATTTTCAAAATTTTTGAAATCTTTCAATATAATACGAAAATAATCTTAAGATTTCATTTCAAATTTTAAATAATTTTGTATTTAAGTCGAATATCTAAAAAAATTGTAGAACATTCTAAAACATTTTAATATTAAGTATTGTATTTTTTTTTTGTTTCTAATTTATCCATTCTGGTGAATTCAATGATTAGGTGAAAAGTGAAACTTCTTTATTGAAAATTTACATTTTTTGTTTTAAATTCATTATCTTACTTTAAAGTTCATTTCTCTGATTGTCTGAGTATTCAATTATTTGTTTGAAGATTGACTTTTGTGTTAAAATTTCGATTTGACATATGAAATTTTCAAACAAGCTTTTAAATTTTCTCTCGAATCACAGTGAAATTACATTAATATAACCTTAGAAAAAACGAAAACTAAAAAACAAATAGTTAATCAAATGGTTGTGACGAGTGAGGTAAAATTATTATTAAAGAAAAAATTAGTAAAAAAAATTGCATTAAAAAAATTCTTTGCGCGATGATAGTCATCTAAATGGGGATAATTATGTACATATAAAACATAAAGATTTATTTTTAACACACTGAGAAAACGTAAATAATATAAAAGACAAAAATAAAATAGGGAACCTCTAAATAATATACATTTTTCTTTATTTATTTTACTGAAAAAGTGCATTCTAGGCTTCTATGATTGATCAAATTCAAAAATAGTTTTTTTTTTTTTGACTGGTAAAATCAACAGAAATACCCGTTCTGCATTCAGATTCAATTTACAATTATTAACCTTCAATTGTGCCACTTTTTGGAGCAGACCTTTTATTCTTTTACATGAGAATGCCTTGTTAGACCTACACAAAGTTTTTATTCTTTTCGAGTCCTTCTCGACTCAGAAAATAAAAGAACATCCGAGAAACATTCCAGTGGCTGACTGCATAAAATATATCTCTAAATATACATATTTCAATGTTCTCGAGGTAAGTTCGTTGTCAACTTTTCAGTTTGTCGCAAAATTTGTCTTTTAGATCGCAATTATAATTAATGAGTACAAAAGCGTCACGTTTCGTTGTTATAATATGCAAAAAGTTAAAACTGTTTTTTGCCTTGTATTTTCGTAGACCTACCGGAAACTGGGGTTAAGTGGCGCATGTGGGGAAATGCGGCTAACCCTTAATTCTGCCTTAGTGAATGAGATATTTGCTTTATCTGTGGAAAAATATAGAGACTTGTAGCTAACAATTTTTAACCTTCAATTTCAAAAATCAGACAAAGCAATATCGCGTTTTGTCCCATATTTGCGTCACTTTGCCAACTGAATCAATATTAGTTTCACGTTTAATTAGTTTGTCAAACAATGTGTGCTAACAAGGACCAAGTATGCATCGCAATCAATTAGCTGACATCAATTGCAGTCATTGTAATAGGTAAATAGGTTCTAATTAAAAGTTTTCTGTATCTCAAAAATATATATTTTCTAAAAAAAGTCAATTTTCTACAAAAAAAGTTAAATTTTCTACGAAAATAGTGACACTTACAATAAAAAATTAATAATCTTAAACATAAAATTTCCACACTTCAGAAAAAGTGTTATAGTTAATATTTCATACAAAAAATCTTTTTATTTTCAAGAAGTTTTTTATTTACAATTACGTTCTTAAATGTTTAAGCCAAAAAGAAAAAATTTCAACCGCTGAATTTTTCATCTAAAAAAATTAATTTTTAACTTAAATGCTTGATACCCAATAACAAATGTTAAAATCGATGATTTACTCAAAAATATCTTTTATTTATACCCAAAACTGTTAAATTTAACAAAAACAGACTAATTTCCAACAAAGTAGTTGAATTTTCAACTACAAAAGAATTTTCATTCACAGAAAAAAAATTTTAATCAAATTAGAAAATCTTTAATCCAGAAAGAAGAATTATATTCAAGACAGTCGAATTTAAAACCTGGAAACATAAATTTTCTACAGAAAAAAATAATTTTTATCTAGCAGTTGAATGTTCACTGAACAGTTAGCCAAAAAAGACGAATCTTCCGCAAAAGTTATGAATCTTCTAATGAAAAGTTGCATTTTTATTGAAGACACAGGAAATTAGTAGAAAATTAAATTAGTAGTAGACTCTTCAATGCCAGCACTACGTAGTTCCAGCTTTCACCAAAGGATGACGCCGTAGGTCAGTTACCTGAGTCGGTAATTGAACTATGGGTAAGAAAGATTTCTGGTACGTATGTTCAACTCTATGAATTAGGATGGTCCCCCTTTTACCGACTGAATACACAGGGGACTTTTGTGAAGTTGGTGCAGGAACGATCAAGGATTCTCCCAGTTCTGGAACTTTCTGTAAATTTATTTTTGTATCAGTTTTGACCAAAATGTCTTTATAATTCTTTTTCGTTTAACTTTGTGGATTACTTCAGTTGTTTAACAGCGATCGTAGTTTCTTGAAAGCTGGGAAATATTTATGTTGCACTTAAGGGTGAGGGTTCTTGGAATACCGAACGAGTAAAAACTTTTACATGTAATAATACAAGTTTAAAATACTATATAACGAATCTAATTGGAATCTTGACATGATCTCTGAGGATTTTCCATCCGTCGGAGTTTCTAGACGATCTAAACATCAGGAGCTCTTGCTTTCTTAGTTTTCATCGTTTTGTAAATTTCTGGAAGATTAATTAACATATGATGTAATCTCTAACGGCTTTTTAGTAAACATCATTCGATACTCTAACTTCTACCTATAATAGTAGATGATGAAAATTCTATGTGTCGAGATTTCCAGAAATTTGGATGTGATTTCTGACGATTTTCTATATATCCAAGTTTCTAGAAGGTTTGACGTATGATGCTCAACCATAAATATTGCAGAAGTTTACTGTGCTTCTATACATTACATCAAAGCCTACCTTCGCACTCATGAATTTTGTAGAATATCAACTCTAGAGCCTTATATAGTGTGAAACTCTTTTGGATGCAATGTTTTATCTATATTTGAAAAAGAACAATCGATATTTCTAGGAGGGATTATTTCTTTCGAGATTGCTTGTATTCAAATATACATATATAAACTTTAATTTTTTTCCCTCGAATGTGACTATAGATTGCATCCAATACCAATACTTCTAGAAAGTTTGATACAGAGAGTTTGTCTCCTCACACCAACTTGAATCAATCGATCTATTCAGAATTGAGGTTGGAATCACATATCGCCGCTTCTCGAAATATTATGCAGAAAAGAGTTTCGCATTTAGAGAATCTTACAAAAACTATGGACGATCTTTCTAGAATATAAATCGCAACTACACGCCATTCGTCAAACCTTCTAGAAACTATAAACTTCTAGAAACTTCTTAAAACTTCTTGAAACTCCGAAAAACTTCTAGAAACTTTTAGAAACTTCTAGAAACTGCTGGAAAATTATCAGAGAAAACATCAAAATTTCTAAGGCTCGAGATATTGAATTTTAATTACGTACTACTCTAGATAGTGGTTAAAAATAGCGATTGACCTTTCCTGAAAAACCGTTTGAGATTAAATTCTACATCAATTGATCTTCTAGAAAGTTAAAAGAAAAACAAAACTTTAAAAGCAAGAGCTCTTCATGTTTAAATCTTCTGAAAGATCCGATGGATAGAAAATCGTTAAAGTAATTTCAAAATTTTCTAGAAGGTTCGATATATAGTATTTTAAATCCATATTGCATGTAAAAAAATGAATTCGGCCGGTATCGCAGGGACCCACCTCGTTAAGTGAGATACAAATTCGTTCCAGCTTTCAAGAAATTTTGATCACTGTTTAACATCTGAGGTTATCCAGAAAGTAAAATAAATAAGATTCTTAAAGACAATCGATTTATAGCGATCAAAATTCATAGAAAGGTAAATCTCTAGAAAGTTCCAGAAAATGGTAAAACAAGGAGAATATTTATTGGCCGAGTAATGAATTTGTGCCAGGAATCTACTTTGCCTACAGTTCGATTACCGACTTAAGTCTAACCGGCAGCGTTACCTGTAGGTCACAAATAAAACTACGTAAAGGTGAACCAAAACTGCCATATCTTAATTAATGAAATTTCTACGAAAAACGATGAATTTTTATTATAAAACAAGAAGACGTATTTCTAACAAGGGGCATTATTCCTCAACTGCCCCAACTCAAAAAGTCATGTTTTTCGATTGTCTCTAAATTCTGGGAATATGTTCGCCTACCCAACAGTAGTTAATCC
>NC_046658.1:150466136-150467345 GCF_010883055.1 Belonocnema kinseyi
TTAAAATTTTTATGAGGGTTTTGGAAAGTGCTTTTTACACGCTTTCATCCTATTTTATTATTTATAACAAAAAAAATTGTTTAAATAATTTTTTCAATAAATAAATTGTTTATTTAACTTTTTTCGCAATTTAGGCATCTACGATTTTTTTAAATAGTCTCAAAGAAAAGCTTGACTTTTTTACTATGAAAAATGTCTAATAAGAAAATGGACATGCCATTTCTTTGTATTACTCACATTGATCCAAAATTGCATGAAGTCATCGAAAAAAACTATTCAGTAATGTTAACCAGTAAGTTTGAAAAAGTGAAACATTTTTAAAGTTATTATGAAAAAATATTAAGTAAAAAGCACTTTCTTAAAAATGAACAGTATTTTTCGGAAGATAAATGATTCCTCACTATTATAATTTATTATCCGACAATAATTGGTTATTGCTCTTGCAATTTTTTAAAACAAATACATGATTCAACCAACTTCTCACGTTTAAAGTGTTTGAGTAAATAAAGTACTAACGGATTAGTAATTAACGCCTGTCGTCAGCCTACATCCTATCAAGTTATAGTTTCCAGAGTCTACCACGTGGAGGTGACTGTGCGATTTTATACTCCTTTTATCTGCAAGATGATTCGGGGTGCTTAATTTTAGTGAGTCCCCTCGCCTCTCACTTTGCTTGCAACGTTCAGCTGAGAATCAGATCTTAACATCTTACGAGTTATTTGAATGGGGCAGAGAAAACTTGAAGGAAACTGTCGTATTTTTCAGTAGCAAAGAAGAGCATGCAGCGATGACAATAAAATTACCAGATCGATTTAGTAAGGCTGTGACGATACCAGGTACACTCAAACATCATTCATTCGCTCCGAACGCAAAGGGACAGCTGGATCTGAAACGATTTTCCTATGGGGAGAAAAGTGAGGTTTTCCCGAAACCGAAACGTAATCGAAAGCAGAATAGTACTCCAAGAAAGTGGAAAGCTGGTACGAAGAAGAGGCTAACAGCATAAAGAGGTTGTGTAGTGAGAGGCAAGGGGACTCACAAAAATCAAGCACCCCATAAAGTGAGAGGCGAGAGGACTTACTAAAATCAAGCACCCCAGAAAGTGACAGGCGAAGGGACTCACTAAAATTAAGCACCCCGAATCATCTTGCAGATAAAAGGAGTCTAAAATCGCAATGTCACCTCCACGTGGTAGACTCTGGAAACTAT